>NW_025792233.1:0-2509 GCF_021613505.1 Equus quagga | reverse complement strand
GAGGAGGAGCAGGTGCAGGGGAGGAGGAGCCGGTGCAGGGGAGGAGGTACAGGTGCAGGGGAGGAGGTACGGGTGCAGGGGAGGAGGTGCGGGTGCAGGGGAGGAGGAGCGGGTGCAGGGGAGGAGGTGCAGGTGCAGGGGAGGAGGAGCGGGTGCAGGGGAGGAGGAGCGGGTGCAGGGGAGGAGGAGCGGGTGCAGGGGAGGAGGAGCAGGTGCAGGGGAGGAGGGGCAGCTGTGGAGGCCCAGGTGCCTTCCAGCCTGACCCCACATGCCCTCCTCTCCGCCTGTCTGGGGTCCCTGCTCTAGCATCCATAGCCCCTGTGCGGTGACGTCTGCTGGGGCAGCACAGGGCCCTGCCTTCCTGAGCACACGTCCCTCCTGAGCCCTCGCGGCTCCAGGCCTGGAGCTCTGCTGGTTCTGAGTCTCTTTAGGCCCCTAAGTGGTCTCTGGGCCTCGAGTCCATGGTGACTTTAGGTGACTGATGCTCATCAGGCCCAGCAGCTCTGGTTTGTTCAGGGGTGTCTTCCTCTGGAGCAGGGACTCTCGTCTGTATCTAGTCCCCCACACAACCAGCCTGAGCTTCCAGGGAGCACTGGCACCTGTCAGGAATGCCCGGGGCAGATTAGATGTTTGTCCTTCTCAACCCTTCCCCACGAGATCCTGAGCTGGAGGGCTGGCCTATTGTTAGGACCCGGCCCTGCCCCCCATGTCCCTGATGGTTGTCACCCCTTGGGAACGAATCTTCCCCAGAATTCTTCCTCCTGTGTACCTCCGTGTCCCTGCCGAGGTTCATGCTGTGTCGTTGCTCCTTGATCTCAGCAGGCATCCCTGCCTCGAGGGCCCCTGGCCCACATCCCCTGAGTGGCAATGGCTGCGTCAAGCTTGGCCCTGCCATGAAGAGTGAAGCCACAGGTCCAGGACGTGGCGCCCTTCCCAGAACTGCCAGGTGAACTGTTTTAAAGACACATTAACCTCAACTATCAAGGCATGAGTTTACAAATGAAGTGTCTGCATTTGGTGACAATGTGACACGACAAAGCACAGGGGGCCACTCTCCTTCCCTCTCTTTTCTCACACTCCCCCTGGGCCCTCCCCAGACACCTCAGCCCCTCATGGTCTTCTGGGTCCCTCCTGGGATTCCCTGTCACAGCCCTGTCCACCTGCCTCCTGTCCACCTCCCTATGGGGTGGTGGGAGGTCCCCTTGGCTTCTCTGGGTCTCCTTCAGTTACAGTCCCTGAGCTGCCCTCTGACCCCGGGAGAGATTTCTGGTCAGGAGTCGGGTGTGTGCACGGGGACGGACATGGTGGCCCCGGGGACCTGTGTCAGGCAGAGGTTTTTGGCAAGGGCTGTGTCACTGTGTGTAGTAGTAAGCACCACCATAACTATAGTCACGGTGACACAGGCCCCCACAAAATCCTCTGCCTGGCCCTGTGCCCTCTCCCCCTCCTGGCTCTGGCTGGCTCTGTGGGAACAGCCTGCGTTTCCGGTGGTTTCTGCTCTGAACCTCTGGGTGACTGGGGACCACCTGCCGGAGCCTGCGTGGGTCCAGGTGCGGCTCTGCACACGGCCTGCTGCGTTCGCTGGCTGGCAGCCCCGGGCACAGCCCTGTGTGGGAGGATGAGGAGCACCGGCTCCCAGCGCAGGGGGCCCTGGATCCACCGCGGCCCGTGTGGCGGGCGGCTTGCCCAGCTCGGGGTTCTAGCTGTTTTTGTTCTGCTCTGCGGGCCCCTCTCAGGAACGGTCCCTTGTGTGGCCAGCGAGGGTCCACCTCCCCCGCCGCCCTCTTGTCTCTGCTGGAATTTGCTGATGGGGCTGCTGTCCCACCCCCGAAGTTTCTAGTCGACAGCAGCCTGGGCTCGGCCACCTGCCTCCTGAGAGGCGACGCCCCCACCGTGAGCATGAGGAGACCCCATCTCCTAACTCTGCGCCCACCTGTTGGGGCTGCCCCCACCCGCACAGGTATCTCCCTCGTCTGGGGTCTCTGAGCTGAGCTTCCTGGACACTCTCATTCCCCGGCTCCGAGTGAGCGTGGACCTCCTCCCAGACACTCTCACGACCCTGCCAGGGCCCATGCCTGCTGATGGCACCCATGTTCTTCGTTGGTCTCAGCCTTCATCCTGGGAGCTGGAGCCCGGCCTGCCCGCCGTCTGCAGTGCTGTCCTCCCGAGGGGCAGGGGGTTCCACAGCAGCTGCAGTGAGCTTTGGTGGCCGGATGGCTCTGTCTGCCCTTCCCACAGGATTGCAGGTCTTCTGATGTGCCTGCACCTTTGGGGGGTGAGTGGACAGGTAGAGACCACTCCATAGGCCCCATGAGGTGGATGACCAGGCGAGTCTTGTCCTGGGTTTGGAGCCTGGGAGTGGGCTGTGGGGACTGGGCTGAGCCTGGGGATATGTGGCCTGAGGGGCTCTGGGATGTTCTCTGCTCCTGGCAGCCTCCCTGAGGGCCTCTGGAGTCCTGTGGGTGCGCCCACACAGATGGGGGTCGGGGCCTGAATGTGGCCCAGGCAG
>NW_025792232.1:0-5470 GCF_021613505.1 Equus quagga | reverse complement strand
TCCCTGGCCTACGCCGCCGTGACCCCCCAGCTGTCGGGGAGCTTCGTTCCAGTCAGCTCTGAAAGAGCGTGCAGGCCCCAGCCTGGCGGGCCCCAGGCTGGGCAGGGCCCCTCACCCCGGGGGCACAATGGGAGCAGCCACCGGCCGGGGCGGGCCGTTCCTCCTGAGCTCTGTCTCCGCTGAGGACAGTGAACTCAGTCCCGTGGACTGCTCCCTGTCCTGTTCTTTTTTGTTTTTTATAGGTGATTGTTTTAACCTCAGTTTGAAATCTCTCCCTGTTTCAGTTTCGTATTGATAGTTTCTAGCCGTCGTAGCCTTTGGTTGTCTGCAGATTGTAATTTGAAATCAGGAGAGCATGCAGAATCTGTCCAGCTACGGCTTAAGGTTCTATCTTAAATGAGTTCGACTCCGTTTTGCACTAAGCCCCTTGGTTGTCACTGAGCCGCTGTGGGGCTGCAGTGGAGCGATACTCTACACAGTCGCATTAAAAAAGCCCAAGTTGGCTGCTCAGGTCTTGCTGTTTGTACAAACGCCTGCCACTCACGTTTTGAGAACTCGAGCCCTGCCTTAACCACGGAGCCCCATGGATCAGTAAGACCTGCCGGGGTTAACGTTTTCCCCACCGCCTCCTTCCTGTCCTCACGTTCCCCGACACGGGAAAACTGGCAGTCTGAAGGAGAGGATCTTCCAGTGGAAGGCCAGGACTGCTTTGAGCCGGCTTGAACAAATTGCTTTTAAACCGCGTAGAAAGACCTCAGTTTATAGCATCCGTCCTGCACGTTGAGACGTATGAGACAGACAGGCGTGTCTGGGATGGAGGAGTTAGATCCCTTTTCGCTTTTCCACTTGTTACAGAGTCCAGGAACGTGCATCACTACTCAAAATGATAATGGATCATGGTACAAGCTATTTCTCTTTTTCTCCCAAAACAAAAAGTTCTGGACAGTTTACCCAAGAGGTTTCTGCCCTCTCTGGTGTTTCTTCTGAATGCATCAGGAGATAAACACGTTCATCTTCAGCTCCTCATCAGGGACAGTGAGTGCCGTGCGTGCTGTGTGAGGACGAGGTTTTGGGCGTGGTTCAGATCTCGGTGCCCTTCAGTGGCTGTCCTCATGGTGGCCTAGGATCCTAGGGCGGGCGGGCCCTCGGGCTGCGAGGAGGCTCAGGAGGAGGAGTGCCCATGTGTCCTGCCCGGGTCTCTGCGCTCGTTCTGGTGCTCGTAGGCCAGGAGTCAGGCTCTGCTCTGTGCTCCTGCTCCTGATAAGTAAGACGGTCCTTTAACGTGGCGTTGGGCTAAAACGAGGCTGGTTGTACTCAGCAGAAAGCATAGCTCATGGATTTCCACATAAGTTTATGGTTATAATTTAAAGCCTATGTGTTGTGGGGTTTTTTTGGTCACAGTGTGTTGTTCACTAATTTTACACTGGTCTCAACCCCTCAGTTGCCAGCCTCCCTAGAAGAGGTACGAGACGACAAGACGACAATAAAATGTGAAACCTCGCCCCCGCCCTCCCCGCGGTCCCTTCGGCTGGACAGGCTGCACAAAGGGGCGCTGCACATGGTCGGCCACAAGGACCTCAGGGACTTACGGAAGTAAGGAGGGCAGCGTCCCACCCTAGCCCGGCTCCAAACAGACCGCCTTCCCATGCTCAGCTTTCAGAACTCCATTGCTCTCTTCTTGGGGAAAAAAGTCAGAATGATGACTTTAAAGAAACACCGGTTAATTGAGTTGAGTTGATTTAGATGATGCCCTCGGGCTGCCCTGGGAGCTCAGGTGAGCCCAGCAGAAGATGCTGTCTGTTTGGGCGACGTGAGTTTAGAAAGAGAGTTCAGTGATAGCAGCAATCTTAGAAAGCCTTCATTTCTTCAGAGTCTGCAAATTGACTATTGTGACAACTTTCTCTTCTTGTGGAGCATTTGCTAAGCATGTGGCGTGTTCTGACCGTTGCTCTGCAGGACCGTCCGTGTCCTGCCGCTGGGATGCGCTCTCTGCCTCTGAGCTGTGGAGAGCCCCACCTCGTCCCCAGCGCTCCAAGCGCCTCCCCACAGGGACCATGAGAGCCAGTGGGTGACTAGTGTGCTCCTGTGTCAAACTACCATGGGCTGTGCTTTTGTCCCGCCCTGGCAGCCCTCGGTGGCGGGTGCAGGTGTCCATCCTCGCCACCTCTGCAGTAGGCCCTGTGGCTCTTGTTTCGCGGCAGGGACGGTCGCACTGGGGAGGTTGCTGGGGCGCTGGGGTCAGGCCTCCGGTTGGGAGAGCATCTTCACAGCCGAGGGGCGGCCCTCAGGTGGGCTCATGGTGCTCTCTGCCTTCCATGGTTCGGACTGGAAGCCTTCTCAGAAGGAGAGCTCCGGCTCAGAGCCTCAGCTCCTCAGAAACGGTTCTCTGTGGTGGGATGGCTGGGAGCCTTCGTTTCTACACGCGATGCATTTTGCGAAGGAGACATGCCTGGAGGAGACTTGGAATGCTCGTGTAGTTGGAAGAGCAAGTATTAAAAGCGTGGAGTGTTCTAGTGCCTGTGAATGGAACGTTGTGTTGGGACGAGGGCGCTCATTAAAGATCGTTTTCTGTCCCCAAAGCTCCACAGGCTCACAGGACGGCCCCGTGAGCAACCCCAGCAGTAGTAATAGTAGCCAGGACTCGCTCCACAAAGCCCCCAAGAAGAAGGGCATCAAGTCCTCCATCGGCCGCCTGTTTGGCAAGAAAGAAAAGGGCCGACCTGGACATGCTGGCAAGGAGTCATTAGGACAAGGTGGGTGGCTTCCAGCAAACATTCTTAACCCTTAGGATGGAGGCGGGGGGCCTGCCGTGTGTGTGCCTACTGTGTGCCCCCAGTTGTTCCCACGGGCGGTCTGTCGAAGACGCTGGGCGTTCTCAGGGAGTGAAAGCTCAGGAGGCGTATGTTTTCTCTGGGACACATGCGACCCAGAGAGCCACGGTGGATGTTCTTTGGCCCTGAACAACCTGGCGTCCCAGACAGAAGGGGCTCACTGTCTCTCGAGCATTCTCGTGCCTTGGTTGCCTAGTCAGAAACTTAGCCTTTAGAGGTTTTCTTTGCCTGCAAGTGCTCTTCCACCTGTTTCTGAATTCACCTAATGCGGCTGTGTTGATTTCTCTCGCTGTTTCAACCACTGGGCCCTCACAGCTGGTGTTTCAGAGACCGAAAACTCAGCTCAGGATGCCTTGGGACTCAGCAAACTGGGAGGACAGGCGGAGAAAAACCGAAAACTTCAAAAAAAGTAAGCTTTTCATTATTCGTCCATCTCACTGAACACTTCTCGGTTGTGCCTGATTTTTAACTAATGTTTATTTAATAAATGTAGTATCTATTTGTGTGTATATATTACCTTCTGAAAGGTTAACCTAAAGCTTTTAACAGACGGTGCTTCCTGGGGGGCTGAGAGCCTCTGCTCAGGAAGGGGGAGAGGACTCAGGGGAGGCTCCCGTCCCCCGGAGAGCTGTCTGACGAGGAGGGCTCCCTGCCGGGCGTGGGGCCCCGAGTCCGGCTCCAGTGCGTCAGCTCTGGGGGGAGGGGCCGCTTAGCCTTGCTGCACTCCCCGTTTCCTCCTCTAAGATGGGAGTGCAGCGGTACGCGCCTCACACGGCTTTGTGAGTGTTAGACACACATCTGTCGCTACATAAACACATGTAAAGCACTGGCAACAGTGCCAGCCATCCTAAAATAGGGAGAACTGAGTGTGTAATTGCAGCCACCGCTCCGACTTGATCACCAGCATTCAGAGTTTGCCGTGCGGGCTATGATCTGTCAGGAAATATTCACTGTGTTGCCCCTTTTTTCCTCCTCCAGTAGATTTTGTATTTTTATTTTAAGTAGACTCGTGATTTTGTGGCCTGTTTATTAAATTTTGATTCTGATTTGTCTTGACTCTGAAAATAGGTGATAGCAGGGTGATCATTTTCTGCAGAGGTGCTCAGAGGCTGCGATGCCCCGGGGTAGGGGCATGGAGGAATAGTGTGTGCGTGTTTCTCTGGCTTCGTTCTGATCGGGAGCAGGTTGTGTGTTGGTTGACCGTATGTCAACCAGAATTAAGTAGATGAACGAGGTAAGGAGAGACAGTATCCCAGTGAACTGGCGACAGAAAACTGAAACTGAACCGCCCTCTGCAACAAGGGGCAGTTAGCAGTCCCAGAGGGAAGCTCTGAACTTGAGAATGGGGAAGATGGGCGAGAGCCAGTGGTCAGATGGCAAAGCTGGGCCTTGCGACAGGCTGACGATTGGTGGGTTCTGTGGTCAGTCTGACGATAGGAAAGGTCGTCTGGCCACTCAAGTACCCTGAGACACCCTCATTGGTGTGGCACCCGGACCTACAGTGCGCCCCCAGGACCATGCTGGGGCCCGGGGACCCTCTCCCCTAGAGGCCACGTGCCTTTAGCTGTAGAGTTGCCGGTTGGGTTCCCTTTTGTGAACCCTGCCTCATTTTCGTTCTCTTCTCAGAATCATGCTAATCTTCTTGACTGGCCCACTGCTGGTTTTATTTCAGGCGAAGTGCCATTGTTTCTGTTATTGCTCACCATGCCCTAGGAATACTCAGTCTTTCAGGTCCCAGTGAATGGAAATCCGCAGACACCATTGAACAGCAAAACGTGCTTTGAACGTTGCTGTCTTTGAACTGTATAAAAATGTTTTAAAGTAACTTGGGTAATTGCCATTTGCCTTTGTGAAACGTATCCCAGCCAGGCCTTTTGCCTCCTGGAGCCCTGCCAGGAAAAATGTGTCCGTTAGATTTTGCTGACGTGTTCTAGTGCACACGCTTGCACATGCTGGAATAAAATCCGTAAGGTTTGTGGCAGTGCGCCTCGGTCCTCGTCCCTGGAAGTTCATGGTTCCTGTAGGGTCACAAACTATTCAAATTGGCCCAAGTTTGGGTCACCCTTGTTTTCTAAATTTATTTTGTAATTCGCAGGAGGTATGCTTGAGCACTTGGCTGTGTGGAGACAGCCTTTATTGTTTGTCCCGGCACGTGACTCCGTTTCCCGCTGTGTGGGGAGCGTGTGTGGGGGTGGGTGGTAGGCGGGTTTCTCTGGAGCTCCGGATTCCCCGTGATGGCATTGGCTCTGCACTTCTGTGTCACCATAGCTGTAACTGTCCAGGGGCAGGCCGTTCTCTGAACTCTGTGGTCGTGCACGGCAAGTTCTAGGATGTACTAGTAAGTTAGTAGGGAAAAATTCAAAGTATGGAGGTTATTTGTCTGACTACAGTGGGTAATTTTAGTTCTGTCAGTTAACCAGAAATAAAATTGACTTTAGGAAAAATGCTTTATTTATAATTGTGGGAAAATGTTTGAGTTATCCGGAAAAAGTATTATTGGAATACAGCTTTACGTTTACGGCATTATAGAGGTAAGAATCAAAATACGGTCCTCAGAAATATTTCTTTTTATTACCTCAAAAGTGTGCCTTTAGCTGCCAAAGTCACACAGCCAAACACATCCACTTTTAGAGAGTTTT
>NW_025792231.1:2000-4797 GCF_021613505.1 Equus quagga | reverse complement strand
TTACTCCTGGGGTTCCCAGAAGAGCCAAAGGATCAGGAGCTTCTCTTTGGGCTGAACTTGATCTTCGTGGTTGAGTACTCCCTTATTATCCTCTCTGACTCCCACCTCCATGCTCCCTTGGGCTTCATCTTCTCCAACTTCTCGCTTGTTGACATCTTTTTACCTCCACGAGGGTCCCCAAAATGCCAGAGAACATCCAGAAGGGTACAAAGCAATTGCTCTTACAGATTACCTCACCTTGATATCCTTTGCCATGGTTTTAGTGGGATGAGCAACTGACTGCTTGACTATGATTCATGTGTAACTGTTGGTCTTGCTGCCTTTTTGATGTCATGAGCTTACAGCTCTGGACCCAGCTAGTTTTGTGTCTTGGTTCATTACTCCTGTGTACTCTCTGCTTCACCACCTGATTTTGGTCTAGGTATCACTGCATACACACTAAGCCCTTTCCCATTTCTTCAGCAATCTTGCCAAGGTCCCCATGGAAACCAAGACCTCCAGTGTTTACTGATTGCCCTTGTGTCTGTGAGTTCTGTGAATACTCTCAGAGAACATGGATTTGAGAAGAGAATTACTCTAGAATAGGCGGAGTAAGAAAACTGGGCTACTTCCTGGCTGTCCTTCCAACATCACAGCTTCATTATTTCATTCAGAAGAGATTCTCTGAAGATCAGAAAGGTTATTTTGTGTGTGTGCATATGTGTCCATGACTAAAAACGATTCTCACATCACCTTCTCCACAAAAGGACAAATAAAGTCTTGAATTACCTGACACAATAGTTTGGATTTGGAATCTCTGGAAAGTTCAGTCACCCATCACACCACTTCCCACCTTCCTGGAATAAGATTCCCACACTCCTCGAGGGATAACTCCAGTCTCCAGGGCTCTAGCTCCCATGGCTGTTAATTTCCCCTCTGACAAAAAGGGACTTTCTGATGCAACCCTGTCCCCCAGAGCCTCTATCCTCACACAGTTTTGTCAGTCATCCCAAAGGCCAACCAAGATTCATTAACCAAAGATGCTGGATTCCAGGGAGGTTTTACCAAGAAGGCATCCCAGGAGGAGGAGAATGGAAGTATGTGTAAAAGCCAAGACAGAGTCTCTCAGACCCTGACAAGTAGGGGTGAGAGTCTGGAACCCCCCTGCTTGTGGGGCTTTCTGGGGTCTGGACATGATTAGAGAGGAAGACTCAAGGCAAGAAAGAGCTCCCAGAGTTGATGAGTTTACATTCATTTTCATGATCCTGTGGAGTCTGAGTCTATGAAGGCATTTGGAGGGAAAGACAGATTGTGTATGCCTCTTAATCTCCCCCAGCTCTGAGGCGGGCATCTGACCATTAGTTTTATTTCACTCGGTCAGCCCTGCACAAGCCTGATCATGCCAGACCCTCAGGGGATGTCATCTATTTTAAAGTCCACGCTTGAACCTCCATAGCAGCTGCTGAGCTGGGAAGACCTGGAGCTCTGGCCATTGCTGAGAGATTGGATTTAGGACCTGCACCCTGGCACAGCCCAGAGACGCCTTCGGCTCTCCTTCTGGGGCAGACTAAATATCGGATGCTCTGAAGCAGTTTTCAGAGATCAAATCAGACTAGCCTGGAGAGCCAGAGCAGAAGGAGCCAACCCTCCATTGACTTGGCAGAACAGAGAGGACACATGAATAGGAATCAGTCAGGGTGGGTTTGACTCCCAGCTCTGCAGTCAACCACGCTGTCACCTTAGACATGTCATCACACTAAGTATTTCTTGCTCAGATTTTATTCGTACAGAAGATGCTTATGGAGCCCTTGCTATGCACCTGGTGCTCTGTGGTTGCAAGTGAGGGCAGAAAAGACAATAAAAGAGCAAGAGCTCTGAGAACTGGGTCTCAAGGAATCATTATTTGATTAGCAAACTAGCAAAGAGATGAAAAGGCAGAATTGCAGGGTAACTTGGATGGGCCAGAGGAATTTTTGCCTTTATGGCTCTTTCTTCTATAAAATATATTTTATAGCTTGTTTTTGGTATAAAGACACATACTCCAGTTTGCATAGAGTCATCTCTTCTCTTCTGAATTTAGAAGAAATCAGGACATTTTCACTGGGCCTGGATCTCTTCTGCCTGATGCAGGAAGGACTCGTTCATGCTCCATCACAGGTGGGAGATGCTAGGAAGGTTTTATTGGCTATAGAGACTCAGCTAACCCCAATGCCTCTTCTCTCGTCTCTCATTTTCAGCAAAGGGCATCACATCTGAAATACAAACAGCAACAAGGAGAAGATGAAAAGAAGGAGTCTTAAAAGACAACTCAAAAAATGGGTTGTAGAGACTCTTCATCCTGAAGTGTGAGGGAGGTGATTTAAGACAAGGCAATAACCCACCTGAAGCCAAGCCTTATCTGTGTCCAGCCCTGCTCGCCTGACTGGGGAAGGTGGGTTTAGTGGAGGGAACCGCCTTTTTCCTAAAATGTCCCGAAGGAAGAATATGTGTGAAGCCCAAGGCCAACCATGACATAGGGATCCAATCCTATTGGAGAAGCTGCTTTCAGGAGATTCCAGAAGCCAGTGAGGGGAATGTGCTGTTCTGTGGATGCATCAGTAGCAAGGGCACCACTTGGTAATTCTGAAAGGGAAGAGGAGGTCAGGGAAATGCAGAGCTGAGTGCCGAATGGAAGGAAGTGGGCCTTCAACGGCTAAGACATTGGGGAGACACTGTATAGTCTGCAGTAGTGGAAGATCTGAAGGTCCCAGGCCAGTGGCTTTGAGTTCACTTTCTGTTCCAGACTAATTGACAGTTCTTGGAGGTAAACCAGAGTCGA
>NW_025792231.1:0-1900 GCF_021613505.1 Equus quagga | reverse complement strand
CTCTATCCTCACACAGTTTTGTCAGTCATCCCAAAGGCCAAGCAAGACTCATTAACCAAAGATGCTGGATTCCAGGGAGGTTTTACCAAGAAGGCGTCCCAGGAGGAGGAGAATGGAAGTGTGTGTAAAGGTCACAAGGGAGTCTCTCAGACCCAGACAAGTAGGGGTGAGAGTCTGGAGCTCCCCTGCTTGTGGGGCTTTCTGGGGTCTGGACATGATTAGAGAGAACACACTCAAGGCAAGAAAGAGCCCCCGGAGTTGATGATTTTATATTCATTTTCATGATCCTGTGGAGTCTGAGTCTATGAAGGCATTTGGAGGGAAAGACAGATTGTGTATGCCTCTTAATCTCCCCCAGCTCTGAGGTGGGCATCTGACCATTTTTTTTATCTCACTCGGTGAGCCCTGCATGAGCCTGATCAGGCCAGACCCTCAGGGGATGTCATCTATTTTAAAGTCCCTGTTTGAACCTCCATAGCAGCTGCTCAGTTGGGAAGACCTGGAGCTCTGGCCATTGCTGAGAGATTGGATTTACAACCTGCTCCCTGGCACAGCCCAGAGACACCTTCGGCTCTCCTTCCATGGCAGACTAAATATCTCATGCTCTGAAGCAGTTTTCAGAGATCAAATCAAACTAGCCTGGAGAGCCAGAGCAGAAGGAGCCAACCCTCCATTCACTTGGCAGAATAGAGAGGACACATGACTGGGAATCAGTCAGGGTGGGTTTGACTCCCAGCTCTGCAGTCAACCACACTGTCACCTTAGACATGTCATCACACACCCCCATCACCTTAGACATGTCATCACACACTCAGATTTTATTCATACAGAAGATGCTTATGGAGCACTTGCTATGCACCTGGTGCTCTGTGGTTGCAAGTGAGGGCAGAATAGACAATAAAAGAGCAAGAGCTCTGAGAACTGGGTCTCAAGGACTCATTGTTTGATTGGCAAACTAGCAAAGAGATGAAAAGGTAGAATTGCAGGGTAACTTGGATGGGCCAGAGGAACTTTTGCCTCTATGGCTCTTTCTTCTATAAAATATATATACATATGTATGTATATATATTTAAAATATATTTTATAGCTTGTTTTTGGTATAAAGACACATACCCCAGTTTGCATAGAGTCTTCTTTTTTCTTCTGAATTTAGAAGAAATCAGAACATTTTCACTGGGCCTGGATCTCCTCTGCCTGATGGAGGAAGGACTCGTCCATGCTCCATCACAGGTGGGAGATGCTAGGAAGGTTTTATTGGCTATAGAGACTCAGCTAACCCCAATGCCTCTTCTCTCATCTCTCGTTTTCAGCAAAGGGCATCAGATCTGAATAACAAACAGCAACAAGGAGAATATGCAAAGGAGGAGTCTTAAAAGACAACTCAAAAAATGGGTTGTAGAGACTCCTCATCCTGAGGTGTGAGGGAGGTGATTTAAGACAAGGCGATAACCCACCTGAAGCCAAGCCTTATCTGTGTCCAGCCCTGCTCGCCTGACTGGGGAAGGTGGGTTTAGCGGAGGGAACTGCCTTTTCCTAAAATGTCCTGAAGGAAGAATATGTGTGAAGCCCAAGGCCAACCATGACATAGGGATCCAATGCTATTGGAGAAGCTGCTT
Organism: Equus quagga; assembly: GCF_021613505.1. Lineage (NCBI taxonomy): Eukaryota > Metazoa > Chordata > Mammalia > Perissodactyla > Equidae > Equus > Equus quagga. The sequence continues at coordinate 284 of NW_025792231.1, read as the reverse complement.
GCAGGAGATTCCAAAAGCCAGTGAGGGGAATGTGCTGTTCTGTGAATGCATCAGTAGCAAGGGCACGACCTGGTAATTCTGGAAGGGAAGAGGAGGTCAGGGAAACACAGTGCTGAGTACCCAATGGAAGGAAGGGGGCCTTCAACGGCTAAGACATTGGGGAGACACTGTATAGTCTGCAGTGGTGGAAGATCTGAAGGTCCCAGGCCAGTGGCTTTGAGTTCACTTTCTGTTCCGGACTAATTGACAGTTCTTGGAGGTAAACCAGAGTCGACCTGCATGGT
>NW_025792230.1:0-8097 GCF_021613505.1 Equus quagga | reverse complement strand
GTTTAGCCTATGAAAATGATAAGTTATGATCCCCATACCTATTAATATTAATTTAGTTATCATTTCAAACAGGCCTCTTACAATACGCTGTGGAAAAATAAAGAACTCCTCTTCTAACAAACAAATATTGATTATTTCCAAGTACTTTCTTTCTTCTTAAAGTTTTCTAAGAGAAGCGTCTAATCAATGAGCCTCACTTTTTGGCCATAATAGTGCACAGATAGCATCCACTTGTCCAAATAGAGGCAGTGAAGCATATTCATGAACACTCAGATCACAGCCTTCATAGTGAGCTTCATATTTTAAAATGATGTCTAAATTATAAAATTTAGATTGGACAATGAAATGTAAAACCCCTTACTAACAGTGCAAGTAAAGTAAAGCAAGATAGCCTATCGGGAAGATCTAAGAGACTCTAAGATAGCAAAGAAAATGTTAGATATTGTTGGGATGTAAGTGAATAATTAATGTGCAATCAAGGCTAGGAACAAAGTTATTATTACAGATTTAGGTTAATCCAGGTATTCCTTAATATTTCAATAGCTTGGAAAAGAAATATACATACATACTACATGCTAACTAGTGTTTACCATAGTATATTGAAGAGTGAGGCATAAATCCAGAAAGCTAAAGGAAATCAAATTGCATGGTATCATGTGCCAGAAGCAAAAAAAGTGGGGGAAAAAGTTGAAATTTATTACACTGAAGTGGAAAAAATGGTAAAATTACAAATTAATATCCTACAGAACACAATTAACCTTATAGAAAATGAACTACATAACCAAGTTAGCTGCTTTATTATCACATGAAAATTTACACTGTCATACATACAGGTTTGGAAAGCTACAAATGAAGAGATATTTTTAATATAAAAAGAAGTGGCATAGACATCCAATGATCTTATTTATTTATTTATTTATTTATTTATTTATTTATTTATTTTGAGGAAGGTTAGCCCTGAGCTAACTACTGCCAATCCTTCTCTTTTTGCTGAGGAAGGCTGGCCCTGAGCTAACATCCATGCCCATCTTCTTCTACTTTATATGTGGGACGCCTACCACAGCATGGCTTTTGCCAAGTGGTGCCATGTCTGCACCCGGGATCCAAACTGGCGAAGCCCGGGCCGCCGAGAAGCAGAACATGCGCACTTAACCACTGTGCCACTGGGCCGGCCCCTACATCTAATGATTTAAAAAGTACTCATCAGGAACACTAATTAATAAGCTACAATTCTACTGTATTAGCAAAATAAACATAAATATTAATTTTCCTAAAGGGTTATTATTCATAGATTAAGGAGATCATTAAGGTTTTGCAATCTAATAACATTATTAATGTCTAACTGAGAATGATAAAGAATTATGACAATACTCATCACATAAAAGAGTAAGAAAAAAAAGAAAAGAAAATTAGTTCAAATTGAGAGGAGGATAGATATCTATGCATACAAAGATTTTTCATTTTAGAATAAGGGGCTCAAAAAACATTCCATTAAGGGCTTCCCAAGTTAGAAGGAAAATGTGTTATTCTTGATTCATCAATATTTATTCTTTACATCATTTTCACCTATACATTGAGAATTATCTGCCAATCTATACCCTCCTCAAATGAAATGCTTCCTTGTATTAAAAGTAGTATTTAAATGACTATAATTCTATGAATAACACTTTCCATTATATACAAATAAATCTAATCACAAAAAAAGCAGTTCTAATTTCACATCTTGGTTACATCCTTCCCTTAATTTGCAAGACATACAAAAATATTTTCTTTACATTCTGACAATTCTTAGCCAGGAAGGAGGAGAAATTAATTCAAAATAATTTCAAATCAAGCACAGATAGTACTCTATTGTTAAAACTCCATACTGGGAGAAGGAACAGAGTGGGGTGGGGAATACTGCAATCCCCAAACTAGTTTATTAGATAGAAAGGCATATTAAAACTTAGCCTGCAGTTATGTTTCAAGTATACAACTTAAAAGAAACACAACCCCAAGCCAGTTTCTATTGCTATCGTGCCCACCAAATAAGATCTGCAAAAAGACCCTTACCTGAATAACAGCACTAAACCAGCAAGTATTGCCCACATTCTTTAGTCCAACAGGAGCTTTGTCCTGCCTTTTTCTATCGTAAGGGTTTCGAGAATCCCTCCAAACCTCCGTAGGTGTCCTCTTCAAACAGGCTTTATTTTCTGCTATGCTGGCTTCAAGAACTCTTAAGCCATGGGGAGAAAATGATGAAAAAAAAATAAAGTATTAATCTAGTGCCGTACCCTAGGAAATAGCATATCACAAACTAACTATTTTAATTACTTAAGCTCTGGATAACGTATTTGAGGAAGTAATATTTAATGCCAACTTTACTCAAGTAGAGGTTAGCTTTCTTTAAGAATATAGCAGTGGCAATGCCAACAGATCAAGAGACATGCAGTTTTCCTCAGAAAAATGAAATTTCAAACACAAAAAGACAATGTTACATAATATAGAAAGTATGTTAAATTATGTCAACAAATTACAAGTTTAGTACCAGGAATATAGCACCTAGACAAGTTTTCTGAGTAATCACTTTATTAAAGTATATATTTAAAATATAACATAATGACTAGTTTTTATAACAATTACTTTGAATCATCAAGAAAACATCAAAAACTGGACAAATTGCACTTTTACTCCTCTGACCATTAATTTTCTTGCCTATAAAAAATGTTAAATAACGTAAACTCTGGGATTCTTTTCAGTTCTAGAGATCTATGACTCTATGACAGTTAAATAAAGGCAGAGAATACTTAGTGTTCACTTCTTCACCCAAAAGTTTGCCTAGCGAAACATCTAGTGAAACAAATATCTACACGTCAGAATAATAAAAGGTTAACCTCCTGAAAATAAACTCAGCCTACAGAATATCTTAAATATATCTAAACGCAGCAAGAGTAATGCTACTTTGCTCAATGATGTTTTTCTTGCTCTTAAGCAAGTAATTACATGCTGGAAAATTGCCTGCTCAAGACATATGTTACTTAGTGTTCTAAACAAGCATTAAGTAATATTCAGGTGTCTTAACCCATTTTATGTTAATTACAAAAACCTCAGCAAGAATGAGTTTTTCCAATTTTTTGGCTTCCTGAGATAATCTCATTCATGCTACATCATCTTTATGCTCAAGATTTTGTCCGACTAGATCAATGTCAAAATAATATAGCTATATTTCTTAATGATGGGGAAAAAGTGAATTGTTCTATTAGCTCTCACTGCAGTATTTGCAATATGACATTAGACACAATGTAATAGGACTCCAAATCATCATTACTTAAAATAACTTATGTGAATATAGAATAAAGTCTTTCTTTGGGACACAACGAAACCACATACTAAAAAAAAGTAAGTAACAACAACAGTTGCTAAAATGTAAAGGTCAGAGTAACCTTATATACTTAAAAATAAACAGGTTACACCTCTGTCACTTTTAAGTGTGATCCATCATTAGCAGCAGTATTCTCTGCCCCAAAATTAACTCTCACATGCACCCTCCACCCCTGGGCTTTTTCTCTTAAACTATTTACTACTAAAGTATACCAGAATTTCTTGGAAGGTATTTAGGTAGATAAATTGGGTCAGAAGAAAATCAGAATTTATCTAGAACATCCCACTGTGGCCAGAAAGCAAGTTTTCAAGAACATAAGGGAAGATAAAAAGTCAGAGCCAACTTGAGAGGCTTCCTACTGTTCAACTGCACAGTTCAGGATAATACAAAACAATAGCAATAATACAATGGATTATGTACAAAGCAACTAGGTTATGCTCAAAAGAGAAAAGTTAACAGTATGCAAAAGGTATATGTAACACAAAGACTGCTGTATATAGAAAGGTATATTAAATTTCTTATTGACTTTCATAAACGGGAGTGTTTTCATTTGAAAGTTTTGTTCCTTTTGTAATGCACATGTACATTTAGAAGTTTAAATAAAGGAATCTTATTTGTATCTTGGCAATTCAAGATGAATGAACAAAAACAAGCAATGAGTTCTGGGGGAAGAAGCAACAATACCACAAACAGGAAAGAAGAATTAGTGCCAGAGGTCATATACAAGAGAGAGAAGAGGCATCCGGCAATTGACCAGCACCTGTGGGCATGTACAATCACCATTTAAAATGAGGATTCTACAACATACTGTAAAAGTATAAACTGGTCAAAAGTCTAGGAAAACTACACTCAATCCTGAATCTCCTGGTGGATAAACCTCTACCATTACATATTTTTAACCTACTATTATAATAAAATACCACTAAGAAATGAACCCTTAATAATGTCAACAGACCAGATCACATCCATCATAACGACCAGGCAATGGGTCACATAGACATTTGTTATAAAAAACATGAGAATACCTAATTTCTACAAAATACACCCAATCTGCAAAAATTAAAATCCATATATGAGTCACACGAAGTAATAACAAAAGGAAATTCAGCCTCAAGACCAGATTGACTTAAACTAGGTCTCATATTGCCCACAAATGTCAACAACCCAACCCAAATCTACAATCCAGACTGCCCTGAGATAATGATATTCTTCTTATTCTAGATCTGGTTAAGATTACTAAAATCCAGGAAGGTTTTTTTTAATGTTTTGATGCAATCAATTCCCTCACCCTCCTTTTCTGCCCCTCTCCTACAAAGAAAATACACCTCTTGATTTGTATGTTTACACACAAATTTGTATGTTAAACATTACATTAATGGAATGAGCTAACTTACGTAAACTTTTTGGTTCCCTTGCCTGATCTCTCCCCATAGGACTGGGAGAATGTATGGCCTCAAATGTACTTTCTAGGACCAAGTAGCTTGCCTGAACTGTTTGTTATACTATTCCTCAAAGCAAGTGGGAAGGGAAAGAAGGTCAAGGATATAAATTGAAGATACCATCTCCCCAGCATTCCTATGTACCCTTTTTTTACAGAGGTAAAATTAGGTACAAATTGTAATAACTGTTTGATTAGGACTCAAGAGATACATGCTCATTGCTGCTCAAAGTTACCTAAGATACAAAAATAAAAGAATATCCATTTCCTAAATTATATTTTGTGTGTATATGTGTATATATATAATTATTCATATAACTCAATTCTGTTATATGGTAAATATCATTCATTATCGCAAAAGTATAGGTGTTAAAGAAATAGGTTTATTATAAATTCCTTAGCCACACCATATGGTGAAATTATGGTACTAAAAGATGGTGGATGAAAGAATGCCATGACTTTGTGATCTCCTTGATTTAGAGCTTACAACTCATTCAGTTTTGTATCACCGGGGACTTACAACATGCTTCAGTGGGTTTCCTCCTACCGCCTCCTCCAGGATCATGAAGGACTTTACAAACACATCTATTACACTGCACCAAAAATATTTATTAATTACTCAGTCTCTCCCATTAGCATGTGGAGGGTAGAAACACAGATCTGTTTCTTCCCTAAAGCTTACATGATAAATATAGGGGCTAAACGAGTGTTTAAAGTAAATGGATGATTAAGATGTTAGATGATGCTATACTTCTCATTTTTTAGCAAAAGCCCATCTCCAGCTAAATATTACTCTATTCCCAAGCCCTTGACCCCTTCTATAGTCCAGTACTGGTTTAATGAACATAAACTTTCTATAACGCCAATTTCTACATAAGGGTCCCTTCCCTGGACTCACCAGACTAAAGCCAGTGATACCAGCCAGGCTTTAAACTAGTAAAGAGTATGCAATAACTATATTCTAGGCATTAAAGCTGCCAGGAGAGAGAAAGAAAAAAAAGGAAAAACAAAAAACAATGCAAATCTCAGAGAGCTCAGAAACAGCTTATAACAAAATGCCCAGAGAGGCAACCCCAAAAGCCACAATCAAAAACCAAACCCCCTACACATCACCTGCTTTCTTATCTTCCCAACACTGGTCATGACCATGGCATTCAGCAATAGAAAAAAACGACAAAATGTTTTGTGTCTCTTTTTCTCCCATACTGAATGTTCAGAGAACTCAGGGTAAATGTTCACCTTCCCAGTGAAATTTTATTGCAGTGATTGGGGGGGGGGGGGGAGGGTTTGCTTGTTTTACTTTGTTTTCTACTGTTATTTAAACCGAATTATAGCAGTAATGTTGAAAACATTCCACTTTAGATTATCTAAGTCCATTTTGAGGAAGCAGCATACTCACTGGAAAACATGCATTATCATTTAAGCTGTATAGATCATCCAAAAAGAAAAGAAAAAAGCAGGAAGTGAGGGAGAGAAGGAGAGAAAGAGAGTGGAGGGAATCATCTTGTTGACTGCCTTCAAAAAAACCTATTGCGGGACCTGGCCTGGAGCCGAGCGGTTAAGTTCCCACGCCCCACTTTAGCAGCCCAGGGTTTCGCCAGTTCGGATCCTGGGCAAGGACACGGCACCACTCATCAGGCCATGCTGAGATGGTGTCCCACATTGCCACAACTAGATTATACAACCATGTACTAGAGGTTTTGGGGGAAGGGAAAAAAAGATTGGCAACAGATGTTGGCACAGGTGCCAGTCTTAAAAGAACAAAAAAAAAACCTATTGGTATTTTGATTAGATCACACTAAACTGTAAGTCAATTTAAGGAGCACTGATCAGTTTTACAACGTTCGGTCCTCCAATTTGTGAAATAGACTATATTTCCAATCATTACATATTCATTAATGTGTCTCAATGATATTTAACAATTTTCTTGGAGTATTTCCACATTTCTTATTAGATTTATTCCTGGTCTTTAATAGTTTTATGTGTTTTAAATGGTAGCTTTTAAAATTTCACTTTCTCATTCTTTCTTATGCATAGAAATATAATTTTTTTATATTGATTATTAATCAACATAGCTAAATATTCTTTTTTTCTTGGTAGGAGTACTTTAGGGATAATTTACATATAATAAGATATAGAAATCTTAAATGGACAGTTCAGTGAAATTTTTCTAGATATGTATACACCCATGTGACCACCACCCAGACCAAGATATAGAAAATTTCCATTATTCCAGCAAAGCCTCTCATGTCCTTTTTCAGCCAACAGTGCTGTCTTCTCCATCCCCCAATAATCACCATCCTGACTTCTATCACCATAAATTAGTTCTGCCTGTCCTTAAACATCACATAAACGGAATCACACAGCAGTTACTCTTTTATGTCAAGTTTCTTTCACTCAGCATTTTGCTTTGAGGATTCCTCCACATTTTTGCCAGTACCAGGAAAATGTTTTCCATTATACTGCTTACTATTCCATTGTGTGGATATACGACCCATTGTTTACTATTCTGCTCTTATATTTGGTGGCTCAGTTTTTAGTTATTATCAATAAAGCTACTCTACACTCCTTTCTCAAGGGTCCACACCTAGGAGTGGAAATGCTAAGTCCTAGCACAGTATGTGTTGAAATTCATTAGAAATTCCCAGTTTCCCAAAGTGGTTATGCCATTATTCATTCCTACCAACAGTCTATGACAGTTCCAGTTGCTCTACATGCTCAACACTTGGGATTGTCAGTCTTTTTAATTTTAGCCATTGTGATGGATATACAGCGGTGCCTGTTCTCTAATGAGATGACTTTCGAGCTTGCACTACCCAGATCGCCACCATTGCTTCAATCTATCATCACCTCCACCACAGCAACATGTCCACAATCATATACTAAGTACCATTTAAGGGACTCTGTTTCTAACATAGAAGCTACCACTGCATGTCAGACATGTGACTCCTGCCAAATGTCGACCTGTTTCTCTCATGGTGAAGGAGGCCACATTGCATGGGGTGTGGCTGCCCACTCCTGGCAGACTGACTATATCAAACCTTTGAACAGCCCCCTCCTGCCCCAATCCTTCTTAGGACTATCAGTGGTACTTCAGTGTTGTTGACACTTTTTCAAGTGACACTGGTGCTGTTCCAGTCTGATCAGGCAACTCTGGCCCTTAGAACTAATATGCTTCATATTTTCAACCATTCCAGACCACTTGTAATCTGACACTGGTGTACCTCTTACCATAAAAACCACTCAAAAATGAATGATAGTCAAAGCAGTCAATGGACCTCCTATGCTCCCTATCATC
>NW_025792229.1:16623-17357 GCF_021613505.1 Equus quagga | reverse complement strand
GGGGAGCCTTTGTGAAGTCACCCAAGCCAGGGGCTAAGGCCAAGGCCAAGAGCAGACAGGAGCCCAGGAAGTCTCATAGGATCTCTTCATCTCTCGCCTTCCCAAATAAAGCTCTGGATCAGCATTTCCCAAAGGGTGACCTTGCACATGTGTTCTGAGGGACATTAATAGAAGTTAAACAGGAAAAAGGTTTTGTGGTCACCTAGGTTGGGTAGATGCCTTATAAAACTTAAGTTAAAAAAGTTTTTTTTTTACAATACGACTTCTAGAAGTCTTTAACAAGCATTATGAATATAAATGGGAGGAACAGAGTACTCAGCATCTTCTGCATTAAGGACCACACAATCATTCATTCTGAAAAGCCTCTCAAGGAGTTTATTTTGGGAAATATTGAACTGGGGAATCCACAGACCACATCAACACATTGTCACTTGCCACCTCCTCTGAGCCCAGGAGTGATATTCACTGGGTGATATTCACTGACCAAGACTATAGTTTGTGAGGCTCCTGAAAGGGCATCATATGGATTTCACAACACACAGTTTCTCAGGAGCAGACAGAAGCCTAGTTCTTTGCTTGTGGAGAGAGATCCTCATGCCGACATGGATGCCCAGAGCTTAGATGGGAGCCTAGGCTGAGAGGGTGAGTAGGGAGGCACAAGAAGCCTCAGAATCCTAGAGACAAGAGGGCCATATGGCAAAGTGGAGTGGTTTGAATGAGGTGGGAACAGGGAG
>NW_025792229.1:0-16613 GCF_021613505.1 Equus quagga | reverse complement strand
ACCACCAGCATCTCTGGCACAGGACCTTAAAAGACTACCAGAAAATCACCCTCCTGATGTGAAACAGAATTAAAACACTGAAAGCTCACATGTGACCATCTTCAGGGTTTATGCACCAAGATGCAGCTGAAGTCAACTACAATATAAATGGCTCATATTTCAGACATTGGAAGGGGGGTAATACAGTGTGTAGGAGCATTTCCCTACAGAGTCTATTAAACTGAACACTGTCAGATATTTACATAAACCTACGTCAGATCCTGTGACTCCTTTAATTAAACCCATCTAATGAATTCTCATCTCCTTCAGGAATATCAGTTCAAGTCATCATACCAGACTACCAGCTGCCACATGGTTGGCCCCTTCCCAGCCCCCTCCCCTCTGACCTCATCTTCCAGATTCCATAGCTCCCTCTGGTCTCCCGCAGCTTAGGCAGAACGACCTCCTTACCTGCTAGGCATGATCTCAGCTTAGGACCTTTGCAGTCTGGTTGCAGTCTGGTTTCAATTCCGAAGTTTTACCACACAGCCATGAGGGTAGGATGGTTTTATGGAGCAGAAATTTCCTTCTGCTTCTCTCACCTCCGGCTGCTTGTTTATGGCCAAGTAACCTTCCTACTCAACTAGGACTGAGGCCAAACAGCCTAACATGTTCTGAGGAATCTCTTAGGAACTTCCACCCTGACCACACACACCAAGCAAAGATGGTTGGTGAAAAGGGAAATGAGTGGGCAAGAACTATGTCAAACAATTCACAGCGATGGTTTCCAGCAAACAGGCACCCCTGTTTCCTAAAAACTTCTACCACATCAATAGATTTCATCTCTCCTTGTCCTCCCAGACCTTCCCCAGAACTTCCTCCACTGACCGGAAATCACATCCAGATGCACAGGGTCACTGAGAATCGTCTGGCCCGTCTGGCACCTGTAGTCTCCACTGTCATTGTTTTGGGCCTTAAAGCTGTAGCTGGGCTGGACCTGGGTCGGGATGGGGCTCCCATTATGGAACCACTGAGTGGGGTTGTCCTCAGGGGTATGGGCCCCCTGGCACTTCAGAGTCACATAATCATCCTGCAGCACGTTGATCCATGGGGGCTCAAGGCTCACCACAGCCTTCGGGAGACCTGCTGAGGGACAGAGAGCAGAAAGGGATGGGAATAAATAACCTTGGAGGGACCATAGATTCCAAAGGAGTTCCCAGGGGAGACCAGGGGCCAGAGAGTCCTACTGCAGACCCAATTAAAGATCTGTGTACTTCTAGCAGCCTCATTCCCTTTAGATCTTTGGTGGATCCAATGGGAATCCGACCAAGAATCAAATCCCAGGTCCCACTAAAATGGGGGAACCACCCCTGCTGAACCCAAGCCTGGTTCTTGGTGGAACAGACATTTCCCTACATGGGAAATAGAGCCTCACATTGTGAGGCAATAACACCACAAACCCAAGGAAACAAAGAGCAAACTCACCAGCTCCTCTGTCTGCAGAAGCTATAAAAGAGAAGAGAATGGATCAGTGTAGAGCAGGATGGATGAGGGGAGCGAACGTAGCAGGATGGGTGTGGAGAGAGGGAGAGGGAGGTGATGTTGGGCTCCTTCTTCCCCAGGACCCATCTCAGAGCCTGTTTCTAGTCACGTTGTTTCCAGTTTCCAGCCTGTTTCCAGTCCTCTTATAAGAGTACTCATTTCTCATGTCCTCCTCACCTCAGCCCTGTCTCTCCACATGGCTACAAGGGAAACATGAATGTGTGGGGCAGGGACTGTGAAAGTACCTCTGAATTCCAATCTGAGGAACCAGTGGAATGGTAAGAATTCAGGGTTCTTTCGCCCCTTTCCATCTGTCCCCAGCTTCCAGGACCCAGGGCTGCCCCTCATCACACTGACCCCTGGAGCCCTCACAGAAGTGACTGAAACTGCCCTGTTCCACGATGACCCTCACTCACCCAGCAGCAGCAAAACGGGCAGTGGTTGAAGCAGCCACGGGTTACCAGGATGTACATTTGGAAACATCGGGATCTCCACAGTCATCCCAGAACTGGGCCTGAGTCCAGTGGCGTTTTGGAGAGGAACTTAGAAAAGAGGAAGGAAATTGTTACATTCTCTCATTCAGTTTCATCAGTCACAACACTCCATTTCTGCTAATCAGTCAGTAACAAATTAGACGAGAAGCTGAGTCAGCTTTACAGACAAATCTTTCTTTCATGTATCCCCTTGTTTGGTCCTGGTGAAAACCCTGGGCAGGGGTTCTTGAGCTGGTGAGGACATTGACCAGGGGAAACACCAGGAAGCAGAGCTGAGATGGAGCCATTGTCTTGGGTTCTCAGTTCAGTGCCTTCTGACCACACTCCCTGTGCTGCCTCTCTGGCCAGTAGACAGGAAGTTTTAAATGAATTTCAACACAGACAAGATAAAGAAACCCATTAACTATGCAACCGATAAGAATCAATGTTAAATGACCACAACACAATGGAGCAGTTATCTGCAGGAAATACTCCATCCAAGGAAGTCTCTAAGTACCCTGCAGGCAGGACTATCTTTCCTTCATCTGCCCTTCACCCCTGGATAGCAAAAGTAGGCAAAGGGAACTACATCAGACTTAAAAACTTCTGCATATCAGTCAACAGAGTGAAAAGATAAGCCATGGGATGGGAGAAAATATTTGCAAATCATATATCTGATAAGGGGTTAATATCATGAATATACAAAGACCTTCTACAATTCAACAGCGAAAACAGGGGCCGGCCAGGTAGCATAATGGTTAAGTCTGAGTGCTCAACCTTGGCGGCCCGCAGTTTGCAGGTTCGGATCACGGGCGTGGACCTAGACACCACTCATCAAGCCATGCTGTGGTGGCATCCCACATACAAAATGGAGTAAGATTGGCACAGATGGGAGCTCAGTGCCAATCTTCCTCAAGCAAAAACAGGAAGATTGGCAACAGTTGTTAGCTCAGGGCCAATCCTTCTCACAAAAAAATCAAAACCAAGCCAAACAAATAACCTGCTTAAAGAATGGGCAAAGACTTAAATAGACGTTTCTCCAAAGAAGATATACAAATAGCCAACAAGCATCTGAAAAGATACTGAACCTCACTGATTGTTAAAGAAATGCAGATCAAAATCACAGTGAGATATCACCTCACACTCATTAGAATGGTCACTTAAAAAAAACAAAAAAATCCCCAGAAAACAAGTGTTGGTGAAGATGTGGAGAAATTGGAACCCTTGTGCACTGCTGTTAGGAATGTAAAATGGTGCATCTGTTATGGAAATCAGTATGGAGGTTTCTGAAATACTTAAAAATAGAATTGCCACATGATTCAGCAATTCCATTTCTGGGTTTATTTATTTATTTATTTTTTATTATTTTGAGGAAGATTAGCCTTGAGCTAACATGTGCTGCCAATCCTCCTCCTTTTGCTGAGGAAGATTGGCCCTGAGCTAACATCTGTGCCCATCTTCCTCTACTTTATATGTGGGACACCTGCCACAGCATGGCTTGCCAAGTGATGTGATGTCCCCATGTGGGATGCAAACCGTGAACCTCGGGCCGTGAAAGCAAAACGTGCAAACTTAACCACTGCGCCACTGGGCGGGCCCCTCATTTCTGGGTTTACATCCCAAAGAATTCAAAGCAAGATCTGAATGAGATATTTGCACATTCATGTTCATTGCAGCTTTATTCACAATCACCACCAGATAGAAGCCACCCACATGTTCATCGACAGATGTATGGGTAAACAAAATATGGTATATACACACGAGGAATAGAATATTACTCAGCCTTAAAAAAAATTCTGCCACATGCTACAACATGGATGACCCTGAGGACATCATGCTAAGTGAAATAAGCCAGTCACCAAAACATAAATACTGTGTGTGAAGTATCTAAAGTAGTCAAACTGACAGGAACAGAAAACAGAATGGTGGTTGCCAAGCTCTGGGGAGGCGGAAATGGGCAGTTGTTGCTGAATGCTACAAAGTTGTAATTTTCCAAGATAAAAAATTGTGAAGACCTGTTGGACAGCAATGTTAATGGACTTAACACTCCTGAACTGTGCGCTTAAAAATTGTTAAGACAGCTGGTTAGTTGTTATGTGTTTTTTCTTTTTACCATGGTTTAAAAAATACTTTTTAACTCAGACTATGAGATCTTGGACAAGGTACTTAAATGTTCAAAGCTTCATCTGTAAAATGGACACTGTCAGGTACCTAATAAATGTTCAAGTCAAAATGCATGAGCATTACCAAGGTTTTTAGCATTTGAGTTTTTCTGGAAGGATTGATTCATTATTGTCAAAATCTTTATGGTCGAAATCTCATCAAGGAAACACTGGAAGGGACAAAAGGTAACTTTCGGAAGTGATGGATATGTTTATTACCTTGATTCTGATGACGGTATCATGGGTGTATCCATATGTTCAAACTCATCCAATTGCAGACATTAAATATATGCAGTTTTTGTATAACAATTATATCTCAGTAAAGCTCAAAAAATATATATATAACACAAAAATGGGAAGAAGAAGGTGTTGGAGTAGTTTGCCCCCAGCAGGAGCCAAAGATACAGGGATTACCTACAACCAGCAATGCAGCCTGCTGGAGAAGAAGGGACCCAGAGCCTGGGGAAGATGGCAGTGCGCTGCTACTTGCCATGGACAGAGGACAGGAAGCCAAGCAGAAGATTACCCTGTCGTTCACAGCATTTTCTCTCAGTGAAAGTTTCTCCCATTGAAATTGTAAGCATAAGGCTCTGGGCTGTTTCAGGTGGATGCAGGCATTTCCTTTCACCTACATAATGTAACGCTTCTGCATTCTTTAGGGAGAATCACATTCCCATTCCCAGGACATCCTTCCCTGGCTTATGTTCTCAAAGGGCAGTTCCTCCTTTGATGTCCTTTCATTAACAAGCTCTCCCCTTTGAGACGACTGGGGCTTTGGCAACCATAGAGAACTGATAATGTCGAGCCATTTCAAGATAGGACCGCTCTTGCTTCTTTATTTATAGGAGATCCTTCCTCTGTGAGGTTCTGTTTTGGCCCAAGGAGAAAGGGAGTCCACACTTAGGATTCTATTAAGTGACTTTTCAGATTCAATTCAGTTGAAGGGGAAAGACTGGCCCATAAGAGGGATTTACCACTGAAGCATCGCTCAAGAGGTGCTGTGGGCTAATGAAAAGGAAACACAAGCAGTGTAAACAGCCTAAATGAGAATAAATGGAAAATTGTGAAACCATGCTACGTTTTACTACACGTGCCCTCCTCCACTCCCAGGAGATGGCTGCAAGTATGAAAAGCGGTAAGACAAGTGTGATGGTAATTTATGTGTGGGCAGGCATGACGCACGCCTTTAAGGGCAGAATAGACCAAAAAGGCAGAGGAAGGGCAAATTCCAGCTCTCTCTGCATGAGCTGACACGTCCGTCTTCTGCTCTCAGACATCAGAGCTCCTGGTTCTCGGGCTTTCAGACGTACATGGGGACTTACACCATCAGGCCTAGGATTCTCAGGCCTTTGGACTCTGACTGAACACCACCAGCAGCTTTCCTGGTTCTCCAGCTTGTACACAGCAGATCTTGGGACTTCTCAAACTCTGTCACAGCATGAGCAATTCATATCATAAATCTCCCCTTAAGTGTATCTCGATATATCCTATAGGTTCTGTTTCTCTGAAAAACCCTAATACAGCAAATAAAAGCTGGCAAGTCTCTGCTCATAAGTGAGAAATGAATGATAATTTGGGGTCACCCAAATAACAATGTCCTCGGAGCATACTGGGTTGGAGGCCTTGAGAAACAAGGGAAAATCTAAACTGGAAGTGATACGGTTTCACCTTCTCGGAAGATCAGAAAAGTTCTTTTTTAATATTCAAGTAGATAGAAAACTCTAGCTACAGACTTCCCAGCAAAAAGGAGTCCCAGAGAACCAAGACTTACTACCCAAGAGGGATTTGATATTAGGGAGTCTGGGCAAACGAAACACGCTAAGACTTTGGAGCAATCAGTAGTAGTGAATAAGGTGTGTTTCTTCCCAAACCTCAGCTCCAGTGTGTTTCATGCCCCTAACTCTGCTTTTGCCCCGATACGCTAATGTTTTACCTGTCCCACTTCGCTCAGCAACTGACCATGGACGTGCTCCCCGGTTTGGGCTTGTTCCTACCCACACTGTGCTGAGAGAGTAACATGGTCTCACCCCACTGTGCAGTAGAGACAGGAAAGAAATTGGAATTCAGACTACAACAATGGAAGAACAGGGAGCTTTTGAGGAGGAAATCTAAAAAGGAAATGATAACCTTACCCTCAGAACACATTAAAACTTTAAGTGGCACCTCAAACGCCAATAGATGGATATTTGTCCCTTCGAGAGAGAATTAGGGAAAGGTGCAAATGCACACACACAGTTAGGAGCCCATGAATTTGAGAGTACAATGACACCGAGTATAATGACTCCTCGAATATACTAGGAGAGCCTGAGGTTGCTTGCTTGCTTGTTTTGTGGTTTGGGTTTGTTTTGTGTGTGTGGGTGTGTGGTATATTTCTCCTAGGAAATGAAGTCAATGGAATTGATAAAGAAGCCGTGAAGATTAGTTGTATTTGCAGCCTTCAGAGACAGGCTTTATAGAAGAACAGCTCTTGAGAAGAATGCGTAGAAAAGAAAAGAATTTGCTATGAAGTCTCAGGTAGACTTTTGAAGGTAGATGTGTGTTGAACTTAATGTTTAAATGTGAGATGGGCAGAGGAAGATTCATTTCTTCCAGAAGATCCAGGGCCTTCATGTCCACCTGTTTCCTGGTAACCTCTTCTGCTCTCTCAGATTAAATTTTACAGAACTGTGTCTATCCCAGGCTTGGGTTTTTAACAATGCCTTGTGTAAGATTTCCTGGCCACCTACCCCAACACATTTCTCAGAACTTATAGAAACTCTATTCAGCATTCCAGTCCCAGGAGTGGCATTTTTGTGGTGCTAAAGAGGACTTCAAGCTCTGTGCACAAGATCTACAACAGTTTGAGGGGGAAGACTGCCTGTGAACAAGGGCAAGAATAGGGGTGTCATGACTCACAAAAATATACATAGGAAAGCTTCTCCCACCTCAAGAAGAATTTCATCAACAGGCAGAGCATTCTCTCTGAGGTAGGACAGCTGAAACGTGTCTGAGCATGATTGTGAATGGGAACATGGTTTTACCTGGGATTATACATTTTTCTGACTCATTAGAATGACAAAGTACAAAACAATGCTCCCAGGGGTGTCCTCAGGTATAACTGTGAGTGTTGCCTGGGAAAAAGCTTCAGAGCAACCAAACAACAGATTTTCATTCACTCATGGAATATCTATAAGGTGCTTACTACGTGCTAGACTGTCCTAAACACCTGAGGTACATTCATGAATGAAACAGACAAGATCCCTGAATTCAGGGAGCTTCCCTTCCATTAGGGAAAGATATAAAATAAAAAACAAACCTATTAAATAAGTAGAGTATATAATATTATATGAGATAAGAATATGGGGGAAAAGAGCAAGGGAAGGGATTGGAAGGGGGCGTGGATTGCAATTTTAAATATGGTGAGGAGATGACATTGAGTAAAGATTTGAAAGATGAAGGGAACTGAGCTAGTGGATACCTAGGGAGAGAACATTCCATACAGATGGAACAGTCAGTCAAGGGATCTGTTGAAAGATAAACTGAGGTCGGCCCGCCCTGGGCCAAGTGGTTAAATGTGGGCTCCGTTTCCCTGGCCCAGGGTGTCAGGGGTTCAGATCCTGGGGGTGGATGTGGCACTGCTCATCATGCCATGCTGAGGCGGCATCCTACATGCTGCAACTCGAAGGACCCACAACTAAAAATACACAACTATCTCCTGGGGGGATTTGGGGAGAAAAAGCAAAGAAAAAAAGATTGGTAAGTTGTTAGCTCAGGTGTCAATCTTTAAAAAAAAAAAAACAAAAGATAAACTGAGGCATATTAAGAATTTAAAGATTTTATTTGAGCAAAAATCGATTCAAATCAGGCAATATCCAAACTTACAGAGAGAAAGGAGCTCCCAGGAGCTGTACAAAATGAAAGACTTGTATAGCCAGAAGAGGCAGGCACAGGAAGTGATAGGAGCCAAAGGAGCAGATTGGCAAATGCAATGTTCCTTTCCTTTAGGGATTGTAGGGCTCTATCAGGCAGCTTACCTAACTAGTGCTGATCAGGTGGTTCCTGACTGACTGGTTTAAGATTCCACTTCTGGAAGAGCCAAAACGGTAATGAAGTTGGGTCTCGGTTTAGTGACATGGGGCTTAACATAAGGCCCTCCATTTCGGGCTTGTTTTCTTGTCTTTTGAGAGCTTGAAACTGCTTTATGCGTGGAATGTTCAAGGAACTGTTTGGAGGAGCGGAAGTGAGTAAGGGAGAGAGCAGTAAGTGATAAGGTCAGAGAGAACATGGGAGACCAGATCGAGGGTAAACACTCTGAAATCGTTCCTTTTAGTCTGAATAAAATGGAAGAACCAGGGAAAGATTTTGAGCACAGGAGTGACATGAGCTGAGGTGCTGTAAAAGGATCATTCTGAATGCTGTGTTGAGAACAGACTGTAAGGTGCTGAGAGCGGAAGCGAGAGACAAGTGAAGAGGCTACTGCAGTGATCCACGCGAGAGAAGATGGAGGCTGGAACCAGGGGAGTAGCGGTGGAAGTGGTGAGAAGTGTTAAATTCTAGGTTTATTTTAAGATAGAACCGACAGGATTTCCTGACAGATTGGCTACAGTAGTGATAGAAAAAGAGGGGTCAAGAATGAGCCAAATGGGGGCCAGCCTGGATCCGGGTTGTGGATAGGGCCCCGTGTGGCAAGCCATGCTGTGGCAGGCATCCCACATATGAAGTAGAGGAAGATGGGCACAGATGTTAGCTCAGGGCCTGGCTTCCTCAGCAAAAAGAGGAGGATTGGCAGCAGATGTTAGCTCTAGGCTAATCTTCCTAAAAAGAAAAGAAAAGAAAAGAAAAAAACAGAATGAGTCCAAGACTTTTAACCTAAATGTCTTAGTTGTTTATTGTGCCATAACAAACCCCCCTCAAAATTAATGGCTTAAAACCACCAGCTTCTTATTATCTCTTCTGGTTCTGTCGATTGACTGGGTTCAGCTGGGCAGTTCTGGTCTGCAGTCTCCTATGCTGTTGCAGTCAGATATCCGTGTGCAGAGCCTCATGGAGATTTCGATGTGGACAATGACCTGGACACTGATGCTTCCTGTGTTGACTGATATAAACACGCATAAAGGACACAATGATATACTCGAGATGGATAATGCCAGTGAAGCTATAAGAGTTGGCGTGTAGAGGAGAGTGGTTCTCTGGGGCTGCCTCTTGATCCCTGTCAGCAAAAGAGTGGTTGCAAGCCCTGTGTTAGTTGTCAGTGTGTTAACCGCAGCTGACAGACTCGTGGTTGCCTGGGTAGTCACACTTTACTCCAAATATGTGGCCATTCTCGACCCCAGGTACAGGGGGACAAGGGTAGAAGTCTTGGGTGATCTAAGATCTTAGCGCCTGTGCACAGGGTCTGATCTTGACTTCTCTTGGGGAATTAACAGTTTTATCCACGTGCTTCCTCTAGACCTTTGCTAGCCAATATGACAGTAGGCACCAGTCACCTACGCCTGTGGAGTACTTGAAATGTGCTCAGTCCAAATTGACCTGTGTTGGAAGTATAAATACACACTGGCTTTTGAAGGCTTAGGATGGAAAAAAGAATATATAATAGCTTACTAATATTTTTATGATTACATGTTGAAATGATAATGTTTTTAATATATTGGGTTAAATAAAATATATTATTAAAATTAATCTCACCTGTTTTTTTTTTACCTTTTTAAATGTGGCTGCTAGCAATTTTAAAATTAGATGCATGGTTCCCATATTCCCATTGCACAGAGCTACCCTACGCCCATGATGGGGTTGAAGACAGCTGAGGAATTCAAGTGTCACCCGAGTGCACGAGATCCTGCTGAACCCTCCTTAGAAGCATTGCTCTCCTTTCCCATATGGTTAGACCTCTGTGATCTCCTCTCTCTCTCTTAGAGTCAGAGATCCTAGAACTTCCAGGCTTCTGAGAGTCCCCAGCCCGAATGCCTTTGTGCCCTCTCCAGCCTTCTTTGGAGGTAGAAGTTTGGGCACAAAGTTCCCTTATTTTTTTGTAGCCTGCTCACTTTCCCATGTACAACTAGGCTCTCTAAACTCTCTTTATCCCAGCTTTCTTTCCAATCTCCTTTGGAATATTTCATCGGCATGACCTGAATTGTTAACTTAGCGTTATCACAATCCTTCGTAAATGCTGCCGTTATTCCTTCTCATAATGAAATTGTTAATGCCAAATCTTGGATCTTGGTGGTTCAACTTAGCATCACCTAAATCATCACCAGAACATGCCCATTCACTCTGGATGCAAGGGTACTGAAGCGTCTGCATCTTGTTTCCAAATTTGAATTTCATGTATTTTTTTAAATTATTGCAGTAACATTGGTTTATAAAATTATGTAAATTTCAGGTGTACATCATAAAATATTCCAAATTCTGTGTAGATTACATCATGCTCACCACCCAAAGACTAATTACAATCTATCACCACACACATGTGCCTAATCACCACTTTGGCCCTCCTCCTTCCCCCAAATTGGAATTTATGATAAATTGTGTGGTAGGTTTCCCCTGTGCAGAAAGAGAAGAAAAAAGTGTGAAATGTGACATCAGCTGGCAGCTGATTTAAGCTGCTGACACCAGAATTTAAGAGCAGAAGTTTCATTTATACCATCATACGAATAGAATGCTGAAATCCAAACCCACCTTTCATTTTATAAACGAGGAAACCGTGGCCCAGACAGAGGCTGTTCATTATCTTGATCTAGTGATGTTTCCATATGTCAAAACTTATCAAATTCTATACCTTAAAAATGTACATTTTATTGTATGCCAATTATACATCAAGAAAGCTCAACTATACATCAATAAAAAAAGTTAATTGTAAAAATGTTTAAATAATACAGCAGGACAAATTACATAAGCCCCTACTCGCCATTTTATTATGTTATGAAGTTCAAGTGTTCATACAAAAAAATTATATATATATGATTTATCATAATATAGTATGATTATACAATGGTACAATTTACTTTCATATGTGTGTGTGTGAGGAAGATTGGCCCTGTGCTAACATCTGTTGCCAATCTTCTGCTTTTTGCTTGAGGAAGATTGTTGCTGACTTAACATCTGTGCCAATCTGCCTCTAATTTATGTGGGATGCTGCCACAGCGTGGCTTGATGAGCGCTGCTAGGTCTGCACCCGGGATCTGGGGAGCCAACCCCGGGCCACCAAAGTGGAGACTGCAAACTTACCCACTATGGCACCAGGCTGGCCCCCAATTTACTTTTTAACATACTATTTGTACTACTTATCTATGACTACATAACATATTACCACAAAACTTAGCAGCTTAAAACAACAAACATTTATAACGACACAGTCTGGAGTCAGGAATCCAGGACAATTAAGCTTCCTGGTTCAGGCTCAGGGTCCTCACGAGGTTGTCCTCAAGCTGTTGGCTGGGCTTACAGTCATCCAAAGCTTCAACTAGACCGGAGGATCCAATCCTGAACTCAGTCAGGTGGTTGTCCACTACCTAGCCTTGGTTCCTCCCCCTGGAGCCTCTCCATAGGCTGCCTGTGTTTCCTCAAAATGTCAACTGGCTCCTCCCAAAGAAGGTTAGGAAGGTGAGAAAGAGAGAGTGAGAGAAAGAGACAGACCGAGGGAGTGAGAGCGAGAGCCAAGGTGGAAACCATGGTCGTTCCTAACCTAATCTTGGAAGTGACATACCTTCATTTTAGGTACATTTTATTGTTCACATGGAGAAACTCTCATACAATGTGGGAGGAGACAGCAGAGGGTTTGAAACCAGGATGTGGGAATCATTAGAAGCTGTCTGGGAAGCTGACCTCCACAAAAGTAAAACTGACATATGTACTTATCTACTCACACTTTTACACAGCTACATTGTGTTGTATATTTGTTAACAGGTTCTTAATTTTGAACAAGTGGGATATTTACTAGTTTTCTATAATAGAAATAATGAAACAATGAACATACAAGTTTGCCCACTAGGGCAAACATTTGGGAAGATAAATTTCTTCAATGCAACTGTTTGATAAAAGATAAACACATTTAAAACTTAGATAGATCCCGAGGTGGGCCCCGTGGCCAAGTGGTTAAGGGCGCCTGCTCTGCTTAGACGGCCAAGGTTCCCTGGTTTGGATCCTGGGTGCGGACCTAGCACCGCCCATCAAGCCATGCTGTGGCAGTGTCCCACATAGCAGAACTAGAATGAGATACAACTAGGATATGTAACTAGGTAGAGGGGCTTTGGGGAGAAAACAGAAAAAAAAGAGGAAGATGGGCAACAGATGTTAGCTCAGGGCCAATCTTCCTCACCAAAATAAGCATTAAAAAAATCTTGGAGGGGCCAGCTCCGTGGCCGAGTGGTTAAGTTCGTGTGCTCCACTGCAGGCGGCCCAGTGTTTCGTCAGTTTGAATCCTGGGCACGGACATGGCACTGCTCATCAAGCCATGCTGAGGCGGCCTCCCACGTGCCACAATTAGAAGGACCCACAACTAAGAATACACAACTATGTACCGGGGGGCTTTGGGGAAAAAAAGGAAAAAATAAAATCTTTCAAAAAAAAATCTTGGAAAAATTAAATAAAATTTAGATAGATCTAAATTTTTCTATAAAAACTTGGGAGTATAAGTTTACTTCCAACAAAGTGGATGATATTGATCATTTCCTTAGACCCTCAGCAACACTGAATTGTTAAATATTTAAAATGTGGATAATATCTGATAAGGCTAAAAATATCACAAACTAGAAGTTCGAATACATAGGTGGATATGTGATAAAGGATGTACAGTAGAATGTGGATTGTAAAATCTAGATGGTGGCTATGGAAACCGCATTCCTTTCCTAGGGCTGCCAGAACAAATTACCACACTGACTGGCTTAAAACAACACAAATTTATTCTCTCACAGTTCTGGAGGCTGGAAGTCTGCAGTCAAGGTGTCAGCAGGGCCCTGCTCCCTCTCAAGGTTCTACGGAGTTTCACTCTTGTTATTTCACATTTCTATGAAACCCTTCATATTAAAATGGGAAACGGTATTTAAAATAGCACAAGCTTGTTTTCATCAGTATTTGATAGATTATTAGTGAGACTGAACATGTTCACATATAGATTGTGTGTGTGAAATTCTTCTACGACAACCATCATGGACTTTACATATTTTTTCGACTATTCCCGTCTCCTTTTTGTATTGATTTCTGAGAAAACAAGTGAAGAATAAAACTGATTTCCCTAGTCCAGATATTGCAAATGTTTTCGTTTTATCTTTACCATGTGACCCTGTGTATGGTGAATGGAACCAGTTATATGTTTTTCAAGTAAAAACACGTGACTTTTGTCATGCAAGGGAAGAATTTACACACACCAATATCATAACGGCTATGGGACCATGATTTGAATTATGTAGGTTTAAATATTTGAACCAACACAAGTGTATTGAGATGTACAGAGCAGTAAAGAAACAATGAGCCTAAGATCCTATAAGCCAGATCCCATAGAACCACATGATATTCTGACAATATGTGTCAGTAATTGGACGAGCAAATGAATGACCAAAACCAGGTCATAGTTGTAGTGTCCAAATATCAAAAAAGAAAGAAGAAACATACCAGCAATGTAGAGAAACAGTACATGTTTAATATGATACCAGCTCCTCCAAAGGACACATCTACAAAATTAGGAAAGAGACTCTAATTATTTTCAATTTTTAAAATACATCTTTGAAAAGTTAACATTCATACAACAAAGCAGAAGTCACGGAGCATCCATACTACAGGAAAGGGAAGGCAGAGTGTCCTAAGATGCCACAGCCAGTCTGTATCCGCTTGAGGGAGAGCCAGGGGTGGAACCCTCCTACTAGAGAAAGGAGGACAGCGAAGGCCAACTTTGCCAACAGGCACTCCCACACTTCCACCTAAACTCAGTCCCCGCAAATCAGCCATACACCGGCTCCTGGCCGCTGCCTGGGTATGCGCCAGACACTGAAAAACTGGGCTTCAGGTCCCAACAGTGTGGGGAGTACAACACAGGAAGCACTACCTGCTCTTTTTAAATGAACAACAGTACAGTAAGGCGAACTGTAAGGCTGCAGAAACTTCAGAGGCAGCGTGGGAGAAGAAAAAGGAGGCGAAGCTACACTCCTCAGTTGACCTCACAACCAGGCCGTACAGCTGCCCTTAACCACCTGCAGAAAACAAAGGTCTGGACAGGTCCAGACCCAAACAAGGCCAACTGGGAGACTTGCCAAGGAAACACCAAGACAGCAATCAAGATGTTCCTGGACTAACGTGTAGTATACTGTTTGCAAGGCTCTAGCTTCAACTTCAAACTACTAAGGTTTACATGAGCAAGGAGATGATTGTTAGAAGACCAACACAGCTCGAGAATATCAAAATTCACAAAAGTTACACACCAGGTTTATCATTTCCTCATACGTAATTGACCAAGAGTAAACACTTACAATAACCTTAAACTAATGGCGCTAATACAGACCAGTGAAGGTCTGGCAAAGGCGGGAAAGCGGGCGTGAGGGGCAAAAGAAGGGACCACAGGCCACAGCAGGTGGCCCTCGCTGAGCAGGGAGACCCCTGTCCTCTCCCGGCCCAATCCCTAACCGGCAGCCCCACTTGAGGAGCGAGGAAGGGGGTTCCTGTGGGCCGCGAGCTTTGTCCCGGCCGCATCAGGGCTGCTGGAGAGTCGAAGCACGTGCGGCAACCGAGGCTGTGTGCTCCTGGCCACGGCGGGAGAGAAGCGGACGCGGCAAGTCTCCTTCGCGACTTTGAGGAAGGAGGGGAGCGAGGGGAGACCTCCAAGGAGCGAGCGGGGGCCAAAAGATTGGCTGGGGTGGAGGTGGCATGGACAGGACGTGGCGGGAGACGCGTGGCAGTGTCAAGACGCCGAGACCAGGGGGCAAGGGGCGAAGCGAGCGAGCTCTGGCACGGGATAAAACTATGTGGAGGGGAGCACTGTCGTGGGCGCGCCCGCCGCGCCGGGGATGTGGAGGTCGGCCGGCCGGCAGGCGGAGAGAAAGAAGAACGGCTTCCCTGACCGGGAATCGAACCTGAGCCGCGGCGGTGAGAGCGCCGAATCCTAACCACTGGAACACCAGGGACAGTCGGGTTTCCTGCCTCGCCTGCGCCTCCTCGACAAGGGGCCCGCAGCCCGCCCGCTCGCCGCTCCCTCGCCACCGGGGCCCCCAGCATTGCGCAGGCGAACCGCCCACCGCCAAGGCCCAGGGACGCGCCCTCGCCGGCTTCCTGCTCGCCGCGCCCTCAAAACGCTGCGCGCGCCTCCTGCCTGCACGCACGCGCGCGCACACACGCACGGCCGCACGCCCGCCGCCCGCCTCCGGGGCAGGAGGGCCCCGCAGCTCAGCAAAACTTCGGCACGCTGCGTTGGGCGGGAATCGAACCCGGGTCAACTACTTGGAAGGCAGCTATGCTCACCACTATACCACCAACGCCGCACAGCGCGGCCTGCCCCGAGACGCCGGCCCGGGGATCGCGCCACAGCCGTCCCGCCGCCGCCTGGCGCAGCCCTGCTCCGACGCCCCGCCCGCCCGCAGCGCGGCGCTGCCACCGGCGCCACCAACCGCCGCGCCGCGCCCGACGCGGCAGCCCTCGTCCGCCGGGACCGACCGCCTCTGTGGGGTGCCCTCGCTGCCACTCCACCAAGCGACCGCCATTCCGACGCCGACCGCCCCGCCAAACCCCCGGCCAGGCGCACGCCCTCCACCGGCCGCCTCGCCCCAGCCCTTCTCCACCGGCTGCTCGGCGAGG
This sequence comes from Equus quagga, assembly GCF_021613505.1. Lineage (NCBI taxonomy): Eukaryota > Metazoa > Chordata > Mammalia > Perissodactyla > Equidae > Equus > Equus quagga. Next base: position 703 of record NW_025792229.1, on the reverse strand, counting down.
CAACTTCGCGCACCGAGAGGGGACCCACCCGCCGCCCGTCCCCGCAGCTGTGCAGCGCGCGTCGCGTCGCAGGGAGCCCCGTACGCCAGCCGCTGGGGGCGGGCCGCTTGTCGGGTGCTGCGGGGAGCAGAGGAAGCCTTGGTTCGTCCGTGCCGAACCAGCGCCGGACAATGAAGAGGTCTCGGGGAGGTGTCCTGGTGGGCAGGCAGGGCACGGGTTGGGGGCCTGCGCCTGGCTGAAGGGCGGGGGTGGGAGAAGAAGGGCGCTCCTGGGCAAGCGGCCGGACGCAGAGCGGCGCCAGCAACCAAAAATGGGCGTCTTTCCTCCCCGTGGGAGAATCGAACCCCGGACTCCCGCGTGACAGGCGAGATACTCACCACTATGGAACGAGGATGGCGGCGGCCTCCCCAGCGCCCGACTCCTCTCTGGCTGCCTGCCGACGCCGACCCCGCCCTCGAGGCCCTGCCCACCACCGGTGCCCAGTACGTGTGCCCCATCCGACCCGACAGCCAAACGACCGCGTCATCCAGCAAAGCGGCCCGCGGCCCGCACCCGGACCCCCACACGACCCCGACCCCGACCGCAGGCCCGGCCCTGGCGGCTGGAAATGCCGTGTGGGCTGCCTCTTGCCTCCCGTGCTGACATCGCGCCGCGAGAAAGAGGACCTCTCGAGAGGGCCAGCGAGGCGGCGAGGAGAAGGGGG
>NW_025792228.1:7654-9751 GCF_021613505.1 Equus quagga | reverse complement strand
GCAGGTGATTTTGGCATGTCAGGTAGGTGGTTCCGGCGAGTCGAGCCGGTGGTTCCGGCGTGCTCGGCAGGTGGTTCAGGCGGGCCTGGCAGGTGGGTTCGGTCTGTTCGGGGTGTGGTTCCGGCATCTCAGGCACATGGTTCTGGCACGTCTGAGAGGTGGTTCCGGCCGGCCCGACAGGTGTTTCCAGAGTGTCCACCAAGTGGTTCTGGCGTAGCTGGCAGGTGATGTTGGCGTGACCGGCAGGTGGTTCTTGCGAGTCGAACAGGTGGTTATGGCGTGCTCGACAGTTGGTTCAGGCAGGACCGGCAGCTCGTTCCAGTCTTTCCCTGAGGTGGTTCCGGCGTCTCCGGCACGTGGTTCTGGCATGTCGGAGAGGTGGTTCTATCATGCCCAGCAGGTGATTCCAGACCGTCCACCAAGTGGTTTTGGTGTAGCCGGCATGTGATTTTGGCGTGTCCGGCAGGTGGTTCAGGCGAGTTGAGCAGGTGGCTCCGACGTGCTAGGCAGCTGCTTCCGGAGTCTCCGGCACATGTTTCTGGCACATCTGACAGGCGGTACCAGCATGCCCGAAAGGTGATTCCGTTCTGTCCGGTAGGTGGTTCTGGCGTGTACGGCACGTGGTTCCGGCACGTCTGAGAGGTGGTTCCAGCATGCCCGGCAGGTCATTCTGGAGTGTTCGCCAAGTGTTTCTGGCGTAGCCGGCAGGTGATTTTGCATGTCCGGCAGTGGTTCCGGCGAGTCGAGCCGGTGGTTTCGGCGTGTCCGGCAGGTGGTTCCGGTCTGTCCGGCGGGTGGTTCTGGGGTGTCCGGCACGAGGTTGTGGCACGTCTGAGAGGTTGTGTCGGCATGCCCTTCACGTGATTCCAATTTGTCCGCCAAGTAATTCTGGTGTAGAGGGCAGGTGATTTTGGCGTGTCCGGCAGGTGGGACCGGTGAGTCGAGCAGGTGGTTCCGGCGAGTGTTTCCTGTGGTTCCGGTCTGTCCAGGAGATGCTTCCAGCCTGTCCGGCACATGCTTCTGGCACTTCTGAGAGGTTGTGCTGGCATGCCCGGCAGGTGATTCTGGAGTGTCTGCCAAGTGGTTCTGGCATAGCCGGCAGGTGATTTTGGCGTGTCCAGCAGGTGGTTCTGTGGAGTGGATCAGGAACTTCCGGCATTCTCGGCAGGTGCTTCCGCCATGTCCGGCATGTGGTTGTGGCACCTCTGAGAGGTGGTTCCAACATGCCCGGCATGTGATTCCGGAGTGTCTGACAAGTGGTTCTGGCGTAGCCGGCTGGTGATTTTGGCGTGTCCGGCAGGTGGTTCTGGCGAGTCAAGCAGGTGGTCCCGGCGTGTCTGGCAGGTGATTCCGGTCTGTCCTGGAGGTGGTTCCGGAGTGCCTGCCGAGTGGTTCTGGCGTAGCCGGCAGGTGATTTTGGCGTGACCGGCAGGTGGTTCCAGCAAGCGCGGCAGGTGATTCCGAAGTGTTCACCAACTGGTTGTGGCGTAGCCAGCAGGTGATTATGGCGTTTCCGGCAGGTGGTTCTAGCGAGTCGAGCAGGTGGTTCCGGCGTGCTCGGCAGTTGCTTCTGGACTCTCCAGCACGTGGTTGTGGCACCTCTGAGAGGCGGTTCTGGCATGCCTGGCAGGTGATTCCGGAGTGTCTGCCAAGTGGTTCTGGCATAGCCGGCGGGTGATTTTGGCGTGTCAAGCAGGTGGTTCAGGGGAGTGGATCAGGTGGTTCCGGCATACCCGGCAGGTGGTTCCGGCGTGTCTGGCAGGTGTTTGCAGTCTGTCCATGACGTGGTTCCGGAATGCCCGGAGGTGATTCTGGAGTGTCCACCAAGTGGTTTTGGCATAGCCGGAATATGATTTTGGCCTGTCAGGCAGGTGGTTCCGGCATGTCCAGCAGGTGTTTCCGGCGAGCTCGGCATTTGCTTCCGGTCTCTCCGGCATGTGGTTCTGGCACCTCTGAGAGGTGGTTCCGGCATGCCCAGCAGGTGATACTGGAGTGTCTGCCAAGTGGTTCTGGCATAGCCGGCAGGTGATTTTGGCGTGTCCAGCAGGTGGTTCTGGGGAGTGGATCAGGTGGTTCCGGCATACTCGGCAGGTGGTA
>NW_025792228.1:0-7644 GCF_021613505.1 Equus quagga | reverse complement strand
CTGGGGAGTGGATCAGGTGGTTCCGGCATACTCGGCAGGTGGTACCGGCGTGTCCAGAACATGGTCCTGGCAAGTTTAAGAGGTGGTTTCGGCATGCCCGACAGGTGATTGCGGAGTGTCCGCCAAGTGGTTCTGGCGTACCCGGCAGGAGATTTTGGCATGTCCGGCAGGTGGTTCTGGCTAGTCAAGCTGGTGGTCCCAGCGTGTCCGTCGGTGGTTCCGGTCTCTCCTGGAGGTGGTTCCGGAGTGTCTTCCTAGTGATTCTGGCGTGGCCGGCAGGTGATTTTGGCGTGTCCAGCAGGTGGTTCTGGGGAGTGGATCAGGTGGTTCCGGCATACTCGGCAGGTGGTTCCGGCGTGTCCGGCACATGGTTCTGGCACGTGTGAGAGGTGGTTCCGGCATGCCCGGAAGGTGGTCCCGGAGAGTCCTCCAAGTGCTTCTAGCGTACCCTGCAGGGGTTTCTGGTGTGTCCGGCAGGTGGCTCTGGTGAGTCGAGCAGGTGGTTCCGGCGTGCTCGGCAGGTGGTTCAGGCAGGTCCGGCAGGTGTTTGCAGTCTGTCCAGGACGTTGTTCCAGCATGCCCGCAAGGTGATTCTGGAGTGTCCACCAAGTGGTTTTGGCATAGCCGGCATATGATTTTGGCCTGTCAGGCAGGTGGTTCCAGCATGGCCAGCAGGTGTTTCTGGCGAGCTCGGCAGTTGCTTCCGGTCTCTCCGGCACGTGATTGTGGCACCTCTGAGAGATGGTTCCGGCATGCCCGGGAGGAGATTCCGGAGTCTCCGGCATGTGGTTCTGGCATGTGTGAGAGGTGGTTCTGGCATGCCCGGCAGGTGAATCCGGAGTGTCTGCCGAGTGGTTCTGGTGTAGCCGGCAGGTGATTTTGGCGTGTCCAGCAAGTGGTTCTGGGGAATGGATCAGGTGGTTCTGGCATACTCGGCAGGTGGTACTGGCGTGTCTGGAACATGATTCTGGCAAGTCTGAGAGGTGTTTCTGGCATGCCCGACAGGTGATTCCGGAGTGTCCGCCAAGTGGTTCTGGCATAGCCGGCAGGTGATTTTGGCGTGACTGGCAGGTGTTTCTTGCGAGTCGAGCATGTGGCTCAGGCATGCTCAGCAGGTGCTTCCGGCATCTGCGGCACGTGGTTCTGGTGTGTTTGAGAGCTGGTTCTGGCATGTCTGGCAGATGATTCCGGAGTGTCCAACAAGTGGTTCTGGCGTACCCGGCAGGTGATTTTGGCGTGTCCGGCAGGGGTTTCTTGCGAGTCAAGCAGGTGGTTCTGGCGTGCTCGGCAGGTGGTTCCAGAGTGTCCGACAAGTGGTGGTGGCGTGGCTGGCTGGTAATTTTGGCGTGTCCGGCAGGTGGTTCTGGCGAGTCAAGCAGGTGGTCCCGGCGTGTCCGGCAGGTGGTTCCGGGCTGTCCTGGAGGTGGTTCTGGAGTGTCTTCCTAGTGGTTCTGGCGTAGCCGGCAGGTGATTTTGGTGTGTCCAGCAGGTGGTTCTGGGGAGTGGATCAGGTGGTTCCGGCATACTCGGCAGGGGGTACCGCCGTGTCCGGAACATGGTTCTGGCAAGTCTGAGAGGTGGTTCCCCCTGCCCAACAGGTGATTCCGGAGGGTGCACCAAGTGGTTCTGGCATACCCGGCAGGTGATTTTGGTGTGTCAGCTAGGTGGTTCCGGCGAGTCGAGCCGGTGGTTCCGGCGTGTCCGGCAGGTGGTTCCGGTCTGTCCGGCAGGTGGGCCTGGGGTGTCCAGCACGAGGTTCTGGCAAGTCTGAGAGGTTGTGTCAGCATGCCCTTCACGTGATTCTGAGTTGTCCGCCAAGTAATTCTGGTGTAGAGGGCAGGTGATTTTGGCGTGTCCAGCAGGTGGGACCGGTGAGTCAAGCAGGTGGCTCCGGCGAGTGTTTCCTCTGGTTCCGGTCTGTCCAGGAGATGGTTCCGGCCTGTCTGGCACATGCTTCTGGCACTTCTGAGAGGTTGTGCTGGCATGCCCGGCAGGTGATTCTGGACTGTCCGCCAGGTGGTTCCGGCATAGCCAGCTGTTGATTTTGGCCACTCTGACAGGTGGTTCTGGCGAGTCGAGCAGGTGGTTCTTGTGTGCTCGGCAGGTGGTTCAGGCGGGTCTGGCAGGTGGTTTCCGTCTGTTCGGGGTGTGGTTCCGGCATCTCAGGCACATGGTTCTGGCACGTCTGAGATGTGGTTCCGGCCGGCCCGACGGGTGTTTCCGCAGTGTCCGCCAAGTGGTTCTGGCGTAGTTGGCAGGTGATTTTGGCATGACCGGCAGGTGGTTCCAGCAAGCCCGGCAGGTGATTCCGAAGTGTTCCCCAACTGGTTGTGGCGTAGCCGGCAGGTGACTTTGGTGTGTCCGGCAGGTGGTTCCAGCGTGCTCGGCAGGTGCTTCCTGCGTCTTTGGCACGTGGTTCTGGCATGTCTGAGAGGTTGTTCCGGCATGCCCAGCAGGTGATTCCAGAGTGTTCGCCAAGTGGTTCTGGCATAGCCGGCAGGTGATTTTGCATGTCCGGCGGTGGTTCCGGTGGGTCGAGCCAGTGGTTCCCGCGTGTCCGGCAGGTGGTCCGGTCTGTGCGGCAGGTGGTTCTGGGGTGTCCAGCACGAGGTTCTGGCACATCTGAGAGGCTGTGCCGGCATGCCCCTCACGTGATTCCGGCTTGTCCCCCAAGTGGTTCTGGTGTAGCAGGCAGGTGATTTTGGCGTGTCCGGCAGGTGGGACCGGTGAGTCAAGCAGGTGGTTCTGGCGAGTGTTTCCTGTGGTTCCGGTCTGTCCGGGAGATGGTTCTGGCCTGTCCGGCACGTGCTTCTGGCACTTCTGAGAGGTTGTGCTGGCATGCCCGGCAGGTGATTCCGGAGTGTCCACCAAGTGGTTCTGGCGTAGCCGGCAGGTGATTTTGCCATGTCCGGCACGTGGTTGCAGCGAGTCGAGCATGTGGTTTTGGCGTGCTCGACGGTTCAGCCAGGTCCGGTAGGTGTTTCCGGTCTTTCCGGGAGGTGGTTCCGGCGTGTCCGGCACGTGGTTCCGGCACGTCTGAGAGGTGGTTCTATCATGCCCGGCAGGTGATTCCAGAGAGTCCACCAAGTGGTTTTGGCGTAGCCAGCAGGTGATTTTGGCGTGTCCGGCAGGTGGTTCAGGCGAGTAGAGCAGGTGGTTCCGCCGTGCTCGGCAGGTGCTTCCGGCATCTCCGGCACGTCTTTCTGCCACATCTGACAGGTGGTTCTGGCATGCCCGAAAGGTGATTCCGGTCTGTCCGCAGCGTGGTTCTGGCACGTCTGACAGGTGGTTCCAGCATGCCCGGCAGGTCATCCCGGAGAGTCCTCCAAGTGGTTCTGGTGTAGGCCGCAGGTGATTTTGGCGTGTCCAGCAGGTGGTTCTGCTGTGCTCGGCAGGTGGTTCAGGCGTGGCCGGCAGGTGGTTCCAGTGTGCCCAGTACGTGCTTCCGGCTTGTCAGGCACGTGGTCCTGGTACGTCTGAGAGGTGGTTCCGCCATGGCTGGCAGGTGATTCCAGACTGTCCCCCAGGTGGTTCTGGCATAGCCAGCAGTTGATATTGGCCTGTCCGGCAGGTGGTTCCGGCGAGTCGAGCAGGTTGCTCTGGCGTGTCTGGCAGGTGGTTCCGTTCTGTCCGATAGGTCGTTGCGGCATGTCCGGCACGTGCTTCTGGCACGTCTGAGAGGTGGTTCTGGCATGTCGGGCAGGTGATTCCGGAATGTCGGGTAAGTGGTTCTGGTGTAGCCGGCAGTTCATTTTGGCGTGTCCGGAACGTGGGTCCTGCAAGTCGAGCAGGTGGTTCCGGCGTGCTCGGCAGGTGGTCCAGGCGTGTCCGGGAGGTGGTTCCAGTCTGTCCAGGATGTGGTTCCAGCGTGTCCAGCACGTGGTTCTGTTACGTCTGAGAGGTGGTTCCTGCATGCCCGGCAGGTGATTCCGGACTGTCCGCCAGGTGGTTCCCGCATAGTCAGCTGTTGATTTTGGCCTGTCCAGCAGGTGGTTCCGGTCTGTCCGGTAGGTGTTTCCGGCGTGTCCGGCACGTGCTTCCGGCACGTCTGAGAGGTGGTTCCGGCATGCGCGGCAGGTGATTCTGGAGTGTCCGCCAGGTGGTTCTGGCGTACCCAGCAGGTGATTTTGGCGTGTCCGGCAGGTGTTTCTGGCGAGTCGAACAGCTGGCTCCGGCATGCTCGGCAGGTGCTTCCGGCATCTCTGGCACGTGGTTCTGGTGTGTCTGAGAGCTGGTTCCGGCATGTCCGGCAGAGGATTCCGGAGTGTCCGCCAAGTGGTTCTGGCCCACCCGGCAGGTGATTTTGGCGTGTCAGGAAGGTGGTTCCGGCGAGTCGAGCAGGTGGTTCCGGCGTGCTCGGCAGGTGGTCCAGGCGTGTCCGGCAGGTGGTTCCAGTCTGTCCAGGACGTGGTTCCAGCGTGTCCGGCACGTGGTTCTGTTACGTCTCACAGGTGGTTCCTGCATGCCCGGCAGGTGATTCCGGACTGTCCACCAGGTGGTTCCCACATAGCCAGCTGTTGATTTTGGCCTGTCCGTCAGGTTGTTCTGGCGAGTCGAGCAGGTGGTTCCGGCATGCTCGGCAGGTGCTTCCGGTGTCATTGGCACGTGGTTCTGGCATGTCTGAGAGGTGGTTCCTGCATGCCCGAAAGGTGATTCCGGTCTGTCCGGTAGGTGGATCCGGCGTGTCCGGCACATGGTTCTGGCACGTCTGAGAGGTGTTTCCGGCATGCCCGGCAGGTGATCCCAGAGAGTCCTCCAAGTGGTTCTGGCGTACCCCGCAGGTGTTTCTGGTGTGTCCGGCAGGTGGCTCTGATGAGTCGAGCACGTGGTTCCGGTGTGCTTGGCAGGTGGTTCAGGCAGGTCCGGCAGGTGTTTGCAGTCTGTCCAGGACGTGGTTCCGGCATGCCCGCAAGGTGATTCTGGAGTGTCCACGAAGTGGTTTTGGCGTAGCCGGCATATGATGTTGTCCTGTAAGGCAGGTGGTTCCGACATGTCCAGCAGGTGTTTCCGGCGAGCTCGGCAGGCGCTTCCGGTCTCTGCGGCACGTGGTTGTGGCACGTCTGAGAGATGCTTCCGGCATGCCCGGCAGGTGATTCCGGAGTCTCCGGCATGTGGTTCTGGCACCTCTGAGAGGTGGTTCCGGCATGCCCGGCAGGTGATTCCGCAGTGTCTGCCGAGTGGTTCTGGCATAGCGGGCAGGTGATTTTGGCGTGTCCAGCAGGTGGTTCTGGGGAGTGGATCAGGTGGTTCCGGCATGCTCGGCAGGTGGTACCAGCGTGTCCGGAACATGGTTCTGGCAAGTCTGAGAGGTGGTTTCGGCATGCCCGACAGGTGATTCCGGAGTGTCCGCCAAGTACTTCTGGCGTACCCGGCAGGTGATTTTGGCGTGTCCGGCAGGTGTTTCTTGCGAGTCGAGCAGGTGGCTCAGGCATGCTCAGCAGGTGCTTCCGGCGTGTCCGGCACGTGGTTCTGGTGTGTCTGAGAGCTGGTTCTGGCATGTCTGGCAGATGATTCCGGAGTGTCCACCAAGTGGTTCTGGCATACCCAGCAGGTGATTTTGGCATGTCAGGTAGGTGGTTCCGGCGAGTCGAGCCGGTGGTTCCGGCGTGCTCGGCAGGTGGTTCAGGCGGGCCTGGCAGGTGGGTTCGGTCTGTTCGGGGTGTGGTTCCGGCATCTCAGGCACATGGTTCTGGCACGTCTGAGAGGTGGTTCCGGCCGGCCCGACAGGTGTTTCCAGAGTGTCCACCAAGTGGTTCTGGCGTAGCTGGCAGGTGATGTTGGCGTGACCGGCAGGTGGTTCTTGCGAGTCGAACAGGTGGTTATGGCGTGCTCGACAGTTGGTTCAGGCAGGACCGGCAGCTCGTTCCAGTCTTTCCCTGAGGTGGTTCCGGCGTCTCCGGCACGTGGTTCTGGCATGTCGGAGAGGTGGTTCTATCATGCCCAGCAGGTGATTCCAGACCGTCCACCAAGTGGTTTTGGTGTAGCCGGCATGTGATTTTGGCGTGTCCGGCAGGTGGTTCAGGCGAGTTGAGCAGGTGGCTCCGACGTGCTAGGCAGCTGCTTCCGGAGTCTCCGGCACATGTTTCTGGCACATCTGACAGGCGGTACCAGCATGCCCGAAAGGTGATTCCGTTCTGTCCGGTAGGTGGTTCTGGCGTGTACGGCACGTGGTTCCGGCACGTCTGAGAGGTGGTTCCAGCATGCCCGGCAGGTCATTCTGGAGTGTTCGCCAAGTGTTTCTGGCGTAGCCGGCAGGTGATTTTGCATGTCCGGCAGTGGTTCCGGCGAGTCGAGCCGGTGGTTTCGGCGTGTCCGGCAGGTGGTTCCGGTCTGTCCGGCGGGTGGTTCTGGGGTGTCCGGCACGAGGTTGTGGCACGTCTGAGAGGTTGTGTCGGCATGCCCTTCACGTGATTCCAATTTGTCCGCCAAGTAATTCTGGTGTAGAGGGCAGGTGATTTTGGCGTGTCCGGCAGGTGGGACCGGTGAGTCGAGCAGGTGGTTCCGGCGAGTGTTTCCTGTGGTTCCGGTCTGTCCAGGAGATGCTTCCAGCCTGTCCGGCACATGCTTCTGGCACTTCTGAGAGGTTGTGCTGGCATGCCCGGCAGGTGATTCTGGAGTGTCTGCCAAGTGGTTCTGGCATAGCCGGCAGGTGATTTTGGCGTGTCCAGCAGGTGGTTCTGTGGAGTGGATCAGGAACTTCCGGCATTCTCGGCAGGTGCTTCCGCCATGTCCGGCATGTGGTTGTGGCACCTCTGAGAGGTGGTTCCAACATGCCCGGCATGTGATTCCGGAGTGTCTGACAAGTGGTTCTGGCGTAGCCGGCTGGTGATTTTGGCGTGTCCGGCAGGTGGTTCTGGCGAGTCAAGCAGGTGGTCCCGGCGTGTCTGGCAGGTGATTCCGGTCTGTCCTGGAGGTGGTTCCGGAGTGCCTGCCGAGTGGTTCTGGCGTAGCCGGCAGGTGATTTTGGCGTGACCGGCAGGTGGTTCCAGCAAGCGCGGCAGGTGATTCCGAAGTGTTCACCAACTGGTTGTGGCGTAGCCAGCAGGTGATTATGGCGTTTCCGGCAGGTGGTTCTAGCGAGTCGAGCAGGTGGTTCCGGCGTGCTCGGCAGTTGCTTCTGGACTCTCCAGCACGTGGTTGTGGCACCTCTGAGAGGCGGTTCTGGCATGCCTGGCAGGTGATTCCGGAGTGTCTGCCAAGTGGTTCTGGCATAGCCGGCGGGTGATTTTGGCGTGTCAAGCAGGTGGTTCAGGGGAGTGGATCAGGTGGTTCCGGCATACCCGGCAGGTGGTTCCGGCGTGTCTGGCAGGTGTTTGCAGTCTGTCCATGACGTGGTTCCGGAATGCCCGGAGGTGATTCTGGAGTGTCCACCAAGTGGTTTTGGCATAGCCGGAATATGATTTTGGCCTGTCAGGCAGGTGGTTCCGGCATGTCCAGCAGGTGTTTCCGGCGAGCTCGGCATTTGCTTCCGGTCTCTCCGGCATGTGGTTCTGGCACCTCTGAGAGGTGGTTCCGGCATGCCCAGCAGGTGATACTGGAGTGTCTGCCAAGTGGTTCTGGCATAGCCGGCAGGTGATTTTGGCGTGTCCAGCAGGTGGTTCTGGGGAGTGGATCAGGTGGTTCCGGCATACTCGGCAGGTGGTA
>NW_025792227.1:0-1135 GCF_021613505.1 Equus quagga | reverse complement strand
TGTCAAGTCTGGTTTTGGTAGTGGGAGAGGCATAAATGTAAATGTCAGTTTATTAAGTTTTGAAATCTTTCAGAAGTTTGATGGGAATTCTTCTCTTCAACCAGTATACTTCATGGACCTCCTCCCGTGTACCTTAATACTATTGTGATAGTATAGAACATTCTTGTTAAAGGTTGGAGGGTATAGGAAAGGAAATCTATGTAAAATATATACAAACGAGGGGTGAACTTGAGCCCTGTCTACTCTTGCCAAGGTGCAAAGGAGAGAGAGGGCATTATATTAGTTATCTACCGATGTGTAACAAATTATGTCAGAACTTAGTGGCTTAAAGCAAATAAGCATTTATTATCCCCCAGTTTCTGTGGGTCAGGGTGTGGAGTAGGCTCATTACCCAGTTGGTTGTGGCTGCAGTCAGGATTTTGTAGGGGCTGCAATCATCTGAAGGCTTGCCTGGGGCTGGAGGAGCTGCTCTGCAGGCAGCTCGCTCCCATGGCTGTTGGCAGGAGGCCCCAGTTCCTGTTTGGCTCTTGGTAGGAGGCTTCGGTTCCTTGCCCCCTGGGCCTCCATGTGCACAGGCTGCAGAAGTGTTCTTGCGACAGGTCCCCCACTTCCCTGGGCGGAGTGATCAAGAGAGGGGGCAAGCAGGATACCGGCACCTCTGTGACTGTGTCTCCAGAGCCGAAAACCCTCACTGCCAGTGTTTTCTGTCCCTTGCAAGCACTTGGTCACCAAGGCCAGCCCACACCAAGGGGAGGGAATTAGGCTCCACCTTTTGAAGGGAGTGTCAGAGAATTTGTGGACTCATTCTGAATCGCCACAGGCATTTTCCTGGTGGGGGAAGGTAGAGTTAACAGACTTACCCTTAGGAATGCAATGCAGCCTGTCCCTGGCACTTTGAGGAGGTGGGTTTGGCTGGACCCGAGTGTTCAGGAGCTGATCCCATTGTGAATAAACAACTATGTTACACCTCCATTTGTGGTAAAATTGCTTCTGATGTTACCAATAAATGGTTTTTAGGGTGTCAAATTTTACTCTTTTGTCATGGGAGAAGTTATTCAACTTGTGACTGTTAGCATTTTCATAGAAGAGTGATTTTTTTCTTTGTAGGATCAGATACTTTATTTTGTGGTCTCTG
>NW_025792226.1:0-5003 GCF_021613505.1 Equus quagga | reverse complement strand
ACCACACAATACAAGGTTACGAAACAGCGTGTTTGAATTCACGTTTGCTGAAACATACCTTACGAATAGTGTGGACGCACGAGCAGGCAGGGGAAACGCCTGAGTGGTTTGCCAAATGTTGGCAGCAGCCGTCTCTGGAGAGGGGACCTGCGAGGGATTCTCCGTGTGGGGAGGAAGGCAGGACGTCCTAGCACATTTTCAGAAGACGAACGAGGATGGGAACCTACGTGTCTCTGCCTCAGCCGACTCCGAGAGGGCGAGGGACCCAGCTGAGACCTTGGACTCCTACAGGGGAGGTGGGAGTATTAGTTCATTCTATGGCTTTATTTTTTGACTAACCACGGTGATGTGAACAATTGAGTGGCACCTAGCACCTTCACAACGGGGTGCAAACCTCACCCTATCAGGTTCCCAAGCATTTTCATCACCCAAAGGAAACCCCTTCCCCATTAAGCAGTCACTCCCTGTCCCCTCCTCTCCCAGCCCCTGGCTGACACTAACATGCTTTCTGTCTGTATACGTTCACCCACTCTGGATGTTTCCCCGAAATGGAATCACACAATCTGTGAACCTTATGTTCATTTGCTTTTTCTTTATGTTTAGGGTTCACCCGTGCTGTAGCATGTGTCAATGCTTCGTTGCTTTTGATTCCTTATTTTCAGTGCCACCAAGTCAGCTGGGGCTCCTAGCGACCCTGGGTACAGCAGAGCGGACCCTGCGGTCCTTTTGCGCCATCCTCTCAGCTTCTGGTGCTATAGGTGACAGTGCTCTGCCGCTATTCACAGGGTTTTCATGGCCGTCTTGTTGAAGTGGGTCGCCAGATCTTCCTGGTTTGTGTCAGACTGGAAGCTCCACTGAAACCTGTCCACTATGGGTGACCCTGCTGGGATTGGAAATACTTCCGGTGCATAGTTTTCAGCATCACAGCAACACGCAGCTGCCACAGTAGGACAATGGGCGGAACAGTGGGGTGGTTCCCTCACTGGTGTGGAGAGCACCAAATCTTGACCCACAGACCTCCAGGACTGGCTTTTTATGACTGAATAATATTTATTGACTGGAGAGACTGCCTTTGTTTATCCATTCATCTATTGATGGACATTTGGGTTGGTTCCACCTTCTGGCTATTGTGAAGAGCACAGCTAGAACATTCCTCTAATGGCATTGTGTGAACACCTATTTTCAGTTCTTTCCCTATACACCTTGGGTAGAATTGCGGCATCATATGATAACACTGTGTTGCAAAAGTGAGGAACTGCCAACTGTTGTCCAAAGTGGCCGCACTGCGTCACTTTCCCACCAGCAATGAGTCGTATTTCATTTTCCCATCTGCTCAGCACATCTGCCTGGCACCTACAGGGAAGAGAGACAGCGGCCACTCACCAGGAATTAGCAGCCTGGCACCGTGAGAAAGCAGTTTTCCCGTCCTGTACTCTGTGATGTTGACGGCAGCCTGAGAACTAAGGTAGATGTCAGTGTTTCCATCTTACGGATGGGAAGCCAAGTCCAGAGAGCGGAGATATCCGGCCCGGGGCCTGCACGTGGTGCTGCTTCAGCGCAGGCTGACCCCAGGCAGGTGTCTGACAAGGGTTTGGTGAATTATGAATTTATACACAGCACCGTTTGGGAGGAGACCCAGCTCTGTCGGGTGGGGTGTGAGATTCACCCCTCACCCCGATCACGTCCATCTGGGGCCAGGGGTCGGGCCATGTTTGACCCCACTCCAATATGTGATGGAGGAACTGTTCTTCCTTCAAGATCCAGTTTAGTGGGGCCTTCTCCAACGAGACCTCTGACCTCTCCCAGCCTGATGGACCTTGTACTGCTCCTGCCTTTGAAGCCTCTGCACTTCTCATCAAGTACTTATATTGCTGTTCATTTGTTACTTGCTTGTCAAGTAACTGTTAACTGAAGACAGTTCGTTAGATTCAACATGAACAGAGTACCCGATAAACCATTTTATTCATTTTCTGTTACCCATAGGAGCTTGAGTGTATTAGGGGATTCCACTTTTGGAACCACTGTTATTGCCAGAGTTGTGGGACCAGCCCAGCGCAGAAATGGACCAGTGAGAAGGCAGGTAGACAATAAGTGGCGGTATGTATTGGAAGTCTCAGGGAGAAAAGAGTCAACTCAGGCTCGTTTAACGGAAGCTCCTGGAGAGAACACCCCCTCCCTGGACCTCCCGTCAGGGCTCCCAGAACCCAGCCTCGATCAGCGTCCTGGACTTCCACTGAGAGCTCCTGACTGAAAGAGACAACGGGGAGAATAACAGCAGATCGTTCCAAGGGGAAGAAGGTAGGCAGGCAGGTAATGTGTTCAGAAATCCTAGGACAAGCTCCCAGCTCTACGGAAATCTTCTCTGACCTAACTGTCAACTAGTTCTCTGAGAAAGGGAGACGGTCTCAGGTCCCAACACTCAGATTAGGAAAACTCACGCAGATTTTATAGATGTGGATCATCAAAGGGACTCATTAAGAAGGTGTGGGCGGGCAGAGGGGACAAGGCATGGGACAGGAACCCGGCATACGACTGCCCAGAGGCCTGAAGCGAGGTGGAGGCAGAGGTCCCAGGAACCAGACCCTGGAGCTGAGGAGACAGGCTGCCCCCAGAGGTCTAGGGACAGAGCCAGCCCAGGGGACCTTGCAGGAGGGCGCCTCACTCTCTTCCTCCCTCCCGTCTCCTGCCAGCCTCCTCCCTCCACACACACTGTGAAACCCAAGGGGAAGGAGGGACCTCTTGCTCTGTTACACATAGGTCGGCCTCCCAGGACAGAGATAAGAGTGAGGATGCGTGTTGCATGATCTGGAGGAAAATGGGAGATAACTGGCTGACAGCTTTATCAAAATATCAAGAGCAGGCATTTGCTGCATACAGCTTTGCTCATTCTGATCCAACCAACCTAGAAGGTTATGCTTTTCTTCATTTCTGACTTTACTGCCGATAGCTCTTCAGTCAGCAAAACAAAGCCCAAAGCAGAGGAGTGCCTCCCATCCCAGCGTAGGTCCCAGAGCAAAGGACCTGACTCCTGGGGTTTGTAGACAAGGTCTTGTGGAATTCGGTCATCAAGGGGAAAAGCAGAATGAGGATGGCAGCAGCAGACCTGAAACAGAGCCTATGAGTGGCTGTCCTTCTCCTAAAAAGTAGGCTCCAAGCTTATGAGCAGCTGTAGCAGCTTTGAGAGTATGGTGGGGAGGAGATGGGGGATTAAAGACCCTCCCACTGTGGTAACTCACAGCCTTGGTTCCAGTTCCTCAAAATGTGGAACATAAAATTTCCATATGACTCAGCAATTCCACTTGCAGGTTTACAGCGAGAGAATTGAAACAAGTGTTCACACACAACTCATACAGGAATGTACCCAGCAGCACTATTCACAATAGCCAGAAAGTGGAAACAACCCAAATGTCCAAAATGGATAAAGAAAGGCAGTCTCTCCATACAGTGGAATACATTCAGCCATAAAAAGCCAGCCCTCCTAGGCCGGTGGCTAAGATTCATGCTCTCACCACCACGGCCCTGGTTTGTTTCTTGGTCAGGAAGCCACACCACCCGTCTGGTGCCTGTCTGTTGTCCTTCTGTGGCAGTTGCATGTTGCTGTGATGCTGAAAGCTATGCCACAGTTATCCCAGCAGGGTCGCCCATGGTGGACAGGTATGAGTGGAGCTTCCAGACTAAGACAAACTAGAAAGAAGGATCTGGTCACCCACTTCCGAAAAAAATTGGCCATGAAAGCTCTATGAATAGCAACGCGGCACTGTTTGATATAGTGCCAGAAGGTGAGAGGATGGAGCGAAAACAAGGAGCAGGCTTCTTCTCTGCTATACCCAGGGTCACCAGAAATTGCAGATGACTTGGTGGCACTAAAAATAACAAATAAGAAGCAATGAAATACTGCCATGTGCTACAATGTGGGTGAAACCTGAAAACCATAAAGAAAAAGAAGCATGAGGTCAGCCCAGAGGTGTAGTCGTTAAGTGTGTGTGCTACACTTTGGCAGCCCAGGGTTTGCGAAATTCAGATCCTGGGCACAGACCTATACCCAATGCATGAAGCCATGCTGTGGTGGTGACCAACATACAAAAGAGGAAGATTGGCACAGATGTTACCTCAGGGCCAATCTTCCTCACCAAAAAAAAAAGAGAGTGAGAGAAAAGAAAACAAAAAAGAAGCTGAACATAAGGTTCACAGATTGCATGACTCCATTTGAAGGAAATTTCTAGAATAGGTAAATCCATAGAGACAGGAAGCTGATTAGTGGTGGCTAGGGGCTGGGAGGAGGGGAAAGGGAGTGACTGCTTAATGGGGAAGGGGTTTCCTTTGGGTGATGAAAATGCTTGGGAACCTGATGGGGTTTGCATCCCATTGTGAAGGTGCTAGGTGCCACTCAATTGTTCACATTACCTTGATTAGTTAAAAAATAAAATCATAGGGGCCGGCCTGGTGGCAAAGCAGTTAAGTGCACAGGTTCTGCTTCGACGGCCCGGGGTTTGCTGGTTCGGATCCCGGGTGCAGACACGGCACCACTTATCAAGCCATGCTGTGGTAGGCGTCCCACATATAAAGTAGAGGAGATGGGCACGGATGCTAGCACAGGGCTAGTCTTCCTCCTCAAAAAAAGGTGGACTGGCGGCAGATGTTAGCTCAGGACTAATCTTCCTAAAAATAAATAAATAAGTAAATACAATAAAATAAAACCATAGAATGAACTAATAGTCCCGCATTCCCTGTAGGCCTCTAAGGTGCCTTGCCCTCTAGGAGTCGGCTGAGGCAGAGACACATAGATTCCCATCCTCGTTCGTCTTCTGAAAACGTGCTAGGACGTCCTACCTTCCTCCCCACACGGAGAATCCCTCACAGGTCCCCTCTCCAGAGACGACTGCTGCCAACATTTGGCAAACTCAGGCGTTTCCCCTGCCTGCTTGAGGGCCACAATATTCGTAAGGTACGTTTTAACAAACGTGAATTCAAACACGCTGTTTCGTAACCTTGTATTGTGTGGT
>NW_025792225.1:4320-11496 GCF_021613505.1 Equus quagga | reverse complement strand
TTGATTTCTTCTTTAATTTCTTCAAGGATCCATTGCTTGTTCAGTAGTGTGTTGTTTAGTCTCCACATCTTCGTGCCTTTCTCACCTTTTTTCTTGTAATTAATTTCTAGCCTTATAGCATTATGATCAGAGAAGATGCTTGTTATTATTTCAATTTTTTTTAAATTTGTAGAGGCTTGCCTTGTTTCCCAACATATGTTCTATCCTTGAGAATGTTCCATGTGCACTTGAGAAGAATGTGTATTCAGTTCTTTTAGGGTGAAGTGATCTATATATGTCTATTAAGTCCAATTGTTTTAGTTTTTCATTTAGCTCCACTATTTCCTTGTTGATTTTCTGTCTGGATGATCTGTCAATTGATGTGAGTGGGGTGTTGAGGTCCCCTACTATTATTGTGTTGTTTTTAACATCTTCCTTTAGGTATGTTAATAGTTGCTTTATGAATCTTGGTGCTCCTGTGCTGGGTGCATAGATATTTATAAGCGTTATTTCTTCTTGGTGAAGTGTCCCTTTGATCATTATATATTGTCCCTCTGTGTCTCTCTTTACCTGTCTTATTTTGAAATCCACTTGGTCTGATATAAGAATTGCAACACCTGCCTTTATTTCCTTGCTATTAGCTTGAAGTATTGTCCTCCACCCCTTCACCCTGAGCCTGTGTTTGTCCTTGGGGCTGAGGTGTGTTTCTTGGAGGAAACAAATTGTTGGATCTTGTTCTTTAATCCATTTTGCCACTCTGTGTCTTTTTATTGGAGAGTTCAATCCATTCACACTTAGAGTGATTATTGATGCATGTGGACTTAATGCTGTCAATCTGTCGCTCATTATCTTGTTTTCCTGTGTTTCTTTTCCTGTGTGCTTTAGACTACCCATTTAATACTGCAATTTCTTATGCTGGGTTTCTTAGATTTTTCCTTATTTATGATTTGTGACTCTGTTTTGTACTTTATTTTAGTGTCTACCTTGAAGTTTGTATTTAGAATCTCGTGTATAATATAGTCTATTCTCTGGTGTTCTCTTAGTTACTTGACCAATACTGATTTAGACCCTTTGCTCTTCCCCTCCTAAATAATTATCTTCGTTTTTTATTCTAACTCGTGTTATGAATTTGTAGTTAGAGTGCTAAGACCGTCCTTGTTTTGGTAGTTTCCTTACCTTTACCCTAATGCTATAGTTGAATATTTGCTATCCTGTTCTGGTTCTATCCATTGGTCTCCCTAGTCTGTGGATTGTGTCCCCTTTCTCCCTTTTTTCTTTTTTCAGGTATGAGAGCCTTCATGAGGATTTCTTGTAATGGAGGGCTTTTAGTTACAAATTCCCTTAACTTTTGTTTGTCTGGAAAAGATTTAATTTCTCCCTCATATCTGAAGGAAATTCTTGTTGAATAGAGTATTCTTGGCTGAAGATTTTTATCTTTTAAAGCTTTGAATATGTCACTCCATTCTCTCCTAGCGTGTAAGGTTTCTGTAGAGAAATCCACTGAAAGTCTGATAGGGGCTCCTTTATAGGTTATTCTCTTCTTTTTTCTTACTTCCCTGAGTATTCTCTCCTTATCATTCCTATTTGCCAACTTTACTACTATGTGCCTTGCAGTAGGTCTTTTTAAATTGACAAATCTAGGAGATCTAAAACCCTCCTCTACACACATTTCTCCCTCAATCCCTAGATTTGGGAAGTTCTCTTCAATAATTTCGTTAAGCACACTTTCTGCTCCATTGTCCTTTTCCACATTCTCGGGAATTCCTATGATCCTTATGTTCTTACTCCTCATTGAATCCACTATCTCTCGGAGATTTTCCTCGTTTTTTTTAATTCTTAGTTCTCTTTCTTCCTCTGTCTGGAGCCATTCAGCCTGTCTATCTTCAATTGTGTTAATTTTCTCTTCTATGTTGTCTACACTGGCATTCAGGGAATCCGTATTCTGTTTTATCTGGTCCATTGTGTTTTTCATCTCAAGTAATTCTGTTTGATTCTTCTTTATGATTTCAATCTCTTTTGTGAAGTAACTCCAGAACTCGGCTTGTTTCTCTATCTTTCTCTCTACCTCATTGAGTTTTTGATTATAGCTGCTCTGAACTCATTATCACTTAGTTTACCTACTTCCAAGTCCTCAGGACTTAATTCTGTGTTTTTATTGTTTTCCTTCTGGTCTGGGGCTTTCATAAATTGCTGGATGGTAGAGGAGCGTTTTTTTCGCATGGTGGTAGAATTCAGTTGCAGTTACAGCCTGTCGCCACTAGATGGGGGTCGAGAGCGGCGTGTTAGCTCTCCGCCTTCGGGGCAAGATGGCTGCGCCCACTGGCTTTGTTAGGGGGGAGGGGCTGTTACTCACACGTGCTCGTCTGGGTTCAGATCAGTTCTGTTCTCTGGTCTCCCGAGGCCCTTGATTTATAGGGTCCCCGTGGAGGGAAGCTCCCCCCCCACCCCGGCAGGAGTCCCGGATGATCCCCCGGTCGCGCGGCCCCTCCCCCCTCATTCCCAACCCGCCACAGCGATCGCAGACTCTAGGGCAGGGAGCGATGTTCTCTCCTACCGTTCCAGCTCCTCCGAGGCCGTCTGCAAGGTTTATGATCTCCGCCTTCTTGGTATTGGAGGTCTCCAACATGTTGGCATTAGATTTATTCTCTGAAATTCAGTTTTTCCAATCCTTTGTTGTATTTTGGAGGGGAGAGAATCCTGGGTCAGCTCACCCTGCCATTTTGCTCCACCCACCTCCCAGTGGGACCCCATCAATTTTCTTAAAATCAACTTTCAAATATCAATCATTTTGTTTGTTTGTTTGTTTTTGAGGAAGATTAGCCCTGAGCTAACATCCATGCCCATCTTCCTCCACTTTATATGTGGGACGCCTGCCACAGCATGGCTTGCCAAGTGGTGCCATGTCTGCACCTGGGATCCAAACCGGTGAACCTCGGGCCCCCGGAGCAGAACGTGTGAACTTAAGCACTGCTCCACTGGGCCAGCCCCTCAATCTTTTTTTAGTTTTCATGGAGATCAATGTATTGCTTTTTGAAGATCTGTGCTTCCTGTGTCAGATCTAAGAAAAACAAGTCTTATCCAAGGTGACACATACTCTGCTCCATTGATCTATCTGACCACCAATGCTCTCTGTCTTTATTATCACAACTGTGTAATAACTACCTTTTACCTTTTACAAGATCTTCAATAATATCTAAAAATGTCAAAATCTATTGATGGCAATGGGCTCTTGGAGGATCCTGAAAAGAGCTGCAGTTGTAATTCTGTCTCCTTCTCAACCATCATTGTAGGTCACAGGCAACACACATCATATTCTGAGGATTTAGGTCTCTTCATCCTTTGTTACCGATGGAAACAAAAAGCAGGCAACCCCATTCCTGGAAGTCAGGGACTCTGGGTATGGTGGGAAAGGGGTTGTCTGAGACTCATGGGTATATGCTTCATGAGGAGAGAGCCCTGTCCTCATTTTCTCATTGTCTACATTGATGTATTTTGTTGGGTTGAAGGACCATGGCCATTGCCAATATGAAACGGAGAGCAGTGAATCCAGTCCCAGGAGAGGACTAAGCTAGTTCTCACTCCTTGCTCAGGGAGATGCACCAAAGCTGAGCCCAGATTACAGATGTCTTGGGCTGCTGTTTAAATCTCAGCCCCCATGACTCTGAGGGAGCCATCCACCTCTGTTCTGGTGGGAGAACAAGAAACAGGGGATGCAAAGAGCAGTTAGAAATACAAGATTAGAGATAAGTAGAAAAAGGGACTGTATGTTTCTAATGGTAACATCTGGACAACATCTGTGTTATTTGGATGAATAACAGTACTTTTAAAGTCAACGAAAGGATATTTCACACATTTTGATTTCTCTAATCCACCACATAACAGCTTTTTCTTCTATCTGAAAGCCTAAACAGGCACGCTGTTAAGCTAACTCCTTCAGGTCTCTGAATCACACGCAGAAAGACACCGGGGGTGGCCCAGGGGCTCCCAGGACACAGACCATGATCCAACGAGAAGGCTATGATGTGTACCATCTTCCTCTGTAACCTTCTGCCCTTTGCCCACATGAGAGAGATGCTCACTCTAAACCATCTAACTTCTGACTTTGAGGGACAAAAAGCAACCCCAGATATTGAAGCAGTGGACATGCAGGGAGAGAGAGGAACCCCCACCCTAAGAGGAAACACCCTCCTCAGCCTCCCCCTCCTGCACTTGCTCCTGAGGCTGAGCCCCTTTGCTTGCTGGGTCCTGATGGAACTGCAGCCCAGGCTGTCCTGGCCGCCTGTGGGGCAGACTGGGGCCTGGACTCCACTAGCTTCTCCCACTGTATGCATCCACTGTAACAGGCTACGCAGAGTCAAGTCTGGAGGACAGCAAGAAATGCACCAACGTCAATGTGTTATTACTATGGACCTTATTTATGTAAGATGTTAACAATGGGAGAAATTTGTAGATGGTTATATGGGCACACTGTGTATTTTCTTTCCAATTATCTGTAAACATATAACTATTCCAAATCAAAGTGTATGATAAGTAAAAAGGTCACCATCAAAAATAAAAGTCACAAGAACTTATGGAATAGATTTCTAGGAGTGATATAATTGTAATCATAATTTTGTATATTCATTTGAGGACATAATATCAAATGAGCATCTAAAAAAGTGATAAAATATATATCTGTTCAGAAATAAATGTGATCCCTAATCCTCCGCTCCATTGATAGAAGTGCTATTTATACATTTATTTCATTCCTTACATGATGGGTGAAATGTGGTAGAATGATTAGCATTTCCTTGAGCAATAGTATATGTGCATTACGTTTTTCTCAATTTTATACTGCTATTTTTTAAATTTTATAGTGGCATTTCTTTTTTTCAAACAAATTTAAGTATTGTTTTCATTGTTAGTATGACAGCTCTGTATGCCTGAGTATTGTAATAATCCATGCAAAATTTCTCTATGATTTTTCTACTGCATCAGTTTCTGTTTTCCTACCATTTCAAAAAACTAGATTTATGTAGTAAATTTCAATGTATTTGAAAACTTCAGAATCTTCTTTCCCAATCTGTATACCTTTTATTTCCTTCTCATGTCTTATTGCATTTGTGAAAGTTTCCACTACAATGTTGAAAAGGATTGACGAGAGTGGACATCCTTGCATTTTCCCTGATCTTAGAGGGAAAGCATCCAGTTTCTCACTGAGATCAGATGGTGGCAGTTATCCCTTTATAGAAAAGTTATAGCATTTCTGGTGATACTGCAGCAGTCATCAACAGGTTACGCATGGAGTTGATATTCAAATAACCATCTTGAAAAGTAGCAGAGGGGCTAATTTGGAAGTTATTGGGATCCAGTATTAGGCGTGTAATAAGAAATTTCAGGGATAATGTTCACAGTCCTCAAAGACATGGGCCAACAGGATAAATGCTGAGGTAGATGAGTAGACTCCAAATAGATGATAGATAGATAGATAGATAGATAGATAGATAGATAGATAGCTAGACAGACAGACAGATAGATAGATAGATAGATAGACAGGTAGATAGATAGACAGACAGACAGACAGACAGATAGATAGATAGATAGACAGGTAGATAGATAGACAGACAGACAGACAGATAGACAGACAGATAGACAGATAGACAGACAGACAGACAGATAGATAGATAGATAGATAGATAGATAGATAGATAGATGATAGACAGACAGATAGATAAACAGATAGATAGATTTTGTAGAATATTTAAATGTACTATAGGGAATTAGCAACATAGACATCATCTTCACTAACTAAACTAAACTAAAATAAAATATCCACAATTCTGAATATTTAAAAATCATAGTTTCACTCCAAATAATATTTTGATGTAAGTTTGGCATATGCAGGATTCTAGAAAAGGGGATAGTTCTTTGAAGCTCCTACTGTCTCCAAGAGCTTTTGACTTTAATTATTATTTTTTTTGTGAGGAAGATTGTTGCTGAACTAATGTCTGTGCCAATCTATGTCTATTTTGCATGTGGGACACTGCAACAGCCTGGCTTGATGAATGGTGTGTAGGTCACTCCTGGGATCAGAACCTGTGAGCCTCAGCTGACAAGTGGAGCGTGCAAACTTAACCACTACCCCGCTAGGCTGGCCCTTTATGAGTATAATTTTGCCTGAATAACTACACCCTCAGCACAGGCAGGCTACAAGATGCCTCATTTGAGGCGTTGGAGGTTGTATAATTTTGCCTGAGGCCCTGTGAAAAATCTTCCTTACACAGCCCATGGAATAGATCAGATAAATCTAATTGCATACATCAGAAAGATTCACACCAAGGGTGGAGAGCTGATCAAACAAGAACAGAGACTACACATCTGTATAATCCAGCATCTTCCAATTGTTGAACTGATGATGGCAGAGGAGTAACTGACCCATTTTCCCAGGGTCAGATGCCGTAAGGAGAATTGGGACTCAGAGGCAGGAAGATGCAGAGAGGGCCCCTAGGCACAGATTTGCTCAGAGGAACAGAAACTGCAGACCCTGACAGGGAAGCATTCACTCCTCAGCCTCTCTCTGCATCTGCCCTGGGGCTGGGACCTGTGATCAGAGGGTCCTGAGTGCCTCCCTTCCTCCAGGGTTCTTGCTGCTTCCCCTTCCTGGTGGTCTCAAGATGCTACATCTCAGGGTGTCTTGGGCTCAGGGATGCTCAGGAACAGGAGCTCTATCCTTGTGTGTCATTATCAGTGCCCCTCTAGTTGAACATTTACAACTCCTTTAAACATCACGCCAGGTGCCCTTTCTGCCAACCAGGAGCATCCTTATACTGATCATCTGTGGTCCTTCTTGAGGTAAATCCATGTCATTCCTTGAGAATTTACCGAGTTTGCTTTCCTTTGGTCAACAATACTCAGTAGAACTTGTAATAGCTAAAGAAGCTACATAGATAAAGTTTCTCATACTCTAGCCATCAATTAACTTGATTTCATGTTTTTAATGATTGTGTTGTCTATTCAATATCAGTCATTGCTATAGTCATTCATTAGAAAGAATTTTCATTAAGTGAACCATGCATCTATCTATTTATAGGAAAATCCACTATTCAAAATCACAGAAAAAATTACAAGCTAAGACTGACCACAATACAGGGTGTTGAGACAAAACTCTTTGAATAAAGTTTCATTAATATTTGTCATATAAGTGAGATAATTAGACTT
>NW_025792225.1:0-4310 GCF_021613505.1 Equus quagga | reverse complement strand
TTTTCCCAAAGTGGGGGTGCCTCTTTGCATTCCCACCAGCAGCATCTTGCCCTATTTCAATCTCCAGTTTACATGGCGGATATGATTATAGCTTTTATCTGCTGCCTCAGAGCATGGGGATGCCTGGAAAACATAATCTCAGCTCGGAGATCTCCCTGTTCAGAACTCCTGAGCACAGGAGGAGTGCAAGTAACCAAATTCCTCTCTAGACTCTGGGTTCAGCTCCCATCTATTTTCTGCTCAGGCTTCAGGCTTTGATTTTGGGGGGCTGTGTCACTCATGCTGTGTGAAGGGATCTAGAAATTAGTGGATCTAGTGTGAGAATTCTTCTGGACTTTCCTCATGATCCATTTTTATTTGATCACATAGGTAAACTCACATTTACCCAAGACACAATGTGGGCTGCCTAGAGTATGTTAGCTTCAGAGTAAATTAATCCTATTCACCTTGAAGTAGAGATAAAGGACCGCCCTCATGAGTAGTGGATATAGAAATGTTCTTCAGAATGAAAGATGAGGTTACTTCTGTGGGAAGCTTACTATGCTCCTTTTTCTATGCAACCCAGACAGAAATCCAACACATGGGTTTACCTAAAATAAAAATCTGAAACCTTCTCATCACACCCACACTGTTTCCAATCCGCTTAGTGCATATATCCTCAAGATGGCAAGACTTTACATCCAAGACTCTTTACATGGGTTTAAAACTAAAGTCACCAGCAGAATGGCTATACAATTTCAGGGCCCAGTGTAAAATTAATACGAGATGTCAATTCCTAAAAATTAAGAATTTAATGACAGTGAGAGCAGAGCATTACACTTCTAAGTAAGGCACAGTTTCTGTTTTTGAGTTCTCTTCAGTTCAATGACTGTAAAAGGACTCCCAAATCTTTAGCCTGTGTATCCCTCAAGAAACTGTCATTTTTTCTTTTAATACCATGTGGGCTCCTCCCATCGCATGTCCTGGTAGGGGATTGTGGAAGTGACGTGTCTCCTAGTGATCACCTTGAACCAAGCAGGCTGCACGATGCTGGCACATTATCAAGATATCTTTCCATCCATCAAGACTTTGGGAGGAGCAGCGCACATTTAAGGTCAATGCTTTGCTCTAGGAAGAGACTAGGAATATGAAGACAGACAAAGAGAGTATCTTGCAGCATTTGCAATGACCTTTTTAACTGCAGAATTGGAGTATAACTGTTTGATTCGATATGTGCAGTTTTTTGTTCTTAGCTCCTTCAGTGTACTATCAAATTGATTGATAGTTTTAGAGAATGTGAGCAAGTATAAAGAAAAGTCAGAAAAAATACTCGTACAATTTTTACTGAGTAATACGTATTCGCTATTCTTTCTTCAACTTAAGTAGTACACTTAGCTCATTTGTTTTTGCTATATTTAAAAATTTTTCTCCTAACCATACTTCCAGTTGTGGATCCCTCTCTCCATTCTACTTCATTTCTTTTACAAAACTTTAGCTCACAAAAATCTGACTGTATATCTGGGCAGGTGACTCTGAGCAGAGGAGTGACCAGCACACCCACTCTGTTCCCTGATCTTTGTCTGACCATAGTCACTCATGAGCCCTCTACCAGGATGATTTGCATCAGGTGCATCCATTTGGACAAACTTCACCATATGGTATGTGAGTTCCTAGAGGTTCCTGGGGATCAGCAGGTGGCTGCCCCACAGCTGACATAGGCCAGTCCTGCAATAGTATGTGTGTGACCTTGAATCATATGTGCGAATGACACATGGGCACAGCATGGTCAGCTCAAGACCACCTGAGTGTAATCTGCCCTGGGGTGTTCAAGAGTGGGATAGACATCTTAGATAAATGTTGGGTGATAAAGGATTGGCACATTAATGCACACGTGCTTACTGAACCTCCCTTCTGTGCCTGGTACTGTGGTAAATGCTGGGAAGAGTGAGCAGGACTCCAGCCCCGTGGAGCTCAGCATCTAGGAAAGACTCAGTGAGAATCCAGACAGTAGAATGCAGAGGACGATACTGGGCTGGGTTTCCACATCCACCCAAGGAAACGAGGAGCAAGAGGATAAGGGGTTGTAGAGGAGAGGGAGACTCTGTGGTGTAGGGGACCTGTTGGGCTGATCATAACCCCGTGGGGTCATATGTGCCTGTCTGAAGGAAGGGCCCCTATGGGGACAGTGTGCGCCAGTGGTGGGTAGAGAGCCTGAGCTCAGAACACACAGATGTATGGACTGTGCTGTTGTCACAGGCTGTGGGAAATGTTTCTAAATCAATGGGTAGTTGAGAGGCCACACGATGTTGTCTTTGTCAAGAAAGAAAAACAGGAAATATAGGAAGTTGGCAATGGAGACGTCCCTAGCCACTGGTGATATCTCCTCAGCAAACAGACAATGTCACTTCCTCACTTCTGAGCTGCAATGAGATGATGAGAAATTAGAGCCCAAAGGCAAAACACGAATGATCCTTGGGGACAGTGGAGAGCTTGGAGAGGAAATCTCTGATCCCAACAAGAATCCTCTTCCGTACTCCCCTTCTGAACCTTGTCTCTGGGCTCTGTGGGTCCCAAGAGCTCCCTGGAGGTCCTGAGCACCCCCTGCAGCCCAGCCCCTGCTCTCTCCCTGCAGGGGGCTTTGTGTCTTGGCTCATGCTGACTTCCCTTCATTGTGTCTCTTGCACAGAAATACACAGTCATGTCCTGGCTGATCATGGACTCAGCTGCAGGGAGAACTGGTTCTTGGGTGTGTCTCTGGAGTCAAGATTCTTCTCTGGAAGGAAAGGTCACGGTGTGCATTACCACTGGCTTCCACGTACCTCAACCACTGTAGCCCCTTTCCTGGGGTCTTCACCATTCCTGAGCCTACATCTTGAGCTCATCTGGGACAGGGCACCCAGGGATAAGGCAGCCACAGTGAGTGAGAGGAACCCTCACATTTCAGCCTCTTTTCTGCCAGTCTCTGAGATACTCACAGAGGAGAGTTTCCATCAACGAGAAGAAGAATCCCAAGGACGTTGTGTCCACGCCCCGCTTTTGTCCTCAGACTGACACCCACCCCACAGACACAGAAAACACTAGCTTTCCTATTCTGGGCTGTGCTTTCCCTGGAAGCCTTGGTTTTCATTTGCACATGTGATGTCCCTTGTTCTGTGAGTCAGGGTTGTGCTCAGTACACAGATTAAAAACATACACGCGCACACACACTTAAAATTACATGTGAAAACATACATGTGCACACACATACACACAGTTACAAATACATATGGAAACACACACGCACACAGACATATGTACCAACAATCACTCACACACACACAAACTTCCAGCTCAGGAAGTAAAACCTGCTCCCAGGTTCCTGAATTTCAGCTGAGGCACTGATGCTCAGGGCAGAGTGATGGGGTGAATAATGACTCTCAATAATATGTAGATTCTTACCCCTGGGACTTGTGAGTATTCTCTTACATGGAAATGAACTTTGCAGATTTGGTTATGTTAAGGATGATAATGTCAAGGGTCATGAAATGGGGAGATTATCCTGAATTATTCGGATGGTTTCTAAATGTAATCACAAGACAACTTGTGAGAGAGAGACAGGAAATTAGACCACAGGAGAAGAAAAACGTATTGTGATGGTTGAGACAAGGGGGCTTGCTGCTGGTTTGAGGACATAGGAAGAAGCCACGAGCCAGGAAATGTGAGGAATTCAGGTTTAGAAGGTGACCAAGAGAGAGAAATAGATTCTCACTTAAAACATGTGGCAAATTAATTTCAGCCCTGTGAAACTGATTTTCCATTCCTGATGCCTAGAATTGTCAAAGAATAAAATGGTGGTGTTTCATGTCACCAAGATTGTTGTATGTTAATAAAGCCATAGGAAACAAACCCAGATTTTGGTGTCTGACGATGGAGTGCTGCTGTAACAAATATCTAAAAAAGTGGATGTAATTTTGAAATTGGGTAATGAGTAGTGTCTGGAAGAAGTTAGATGTGCACGATAGAAGGTGCACTTTTCTAGTGATTCAGAAAGATCAGATGTTAGAATATTCATTCACACAGTGGGCTCTTAGAGGAGGTAAAGTCAGTGACTGACAGATCCCCTCAATGGTTTCAGGAGAAATCTGTGTAGAGATGGGCTTATTTATAAAAGATCTGTGGAGAACACTGATCCAAATGCAAGGGATCCCTGTGACATGCGCCAGAGACCCACAATGTTGGCAAGAATGGTGTAGCAGTAGAGACACTGCCAGCTTGGGCTGAAAGGAAGAGAGAGGGTGAAAAGAAAGAAGACAGTGTTGCTGAGAAAATTCTGTTAGCAGGAAACAGCTGTC
>NW_025792224.1:0-3510 GCF_021613505.1 Equus quagga | reverse complement strand
TTATTTCTGGACTCTTCATTCTATTTCTTTTGTCTATATGTCTGTCTTTATACCAGTACAACACTGTTTTGATTACTGTAGCTTTGTAGTAAGTTTGGAAATCAGAAAGTGTGAGGCTTCCAACTTTGTTCTTTTTCAAGATCATTTTGGCTATTCAAGATCCCTTGAAATTCCATATGAATTTTACAATGCATTTTTCTATTTCTGCACAAAACATCATTGGGATTTTGATAGGGACTGCATTAAAGCTGTAGATTGCTTTGGGTGGACTGACATAATAACAGTATTAAGCCTTCCAGTCCATGAACACAGGATGCCTTCCCCTTTGTGTCTTCTTTAATGCCTCTCAGCAATGTTTTGCAGTTTTCAGTGTACAGGTCTTCTGCCTCCTTGGTTAAGTTTATTTCTAAGTATTTCACTCCTTTTGGTCTATTATAAATGGAACTGTTTTCTTAATTCTCTTTTTAGACTGTTCATTAGTAGTGTATAGAAACAAAACTGATTTTTGCGTGCTGGTTTTGTATACTGCAATTGTGCTGAAATCATTTATTAGTTCTAACAGTTTTTGTGCGGAATCTTGAAGATTTCCTACATACAAGATCACATTGCTTGTGAATGGAGATAATTTTACTTCTTCCTTTCCAATTTAGATGTGTTTTCTTTCTTTTTCTTGACTAATTTCTCTGGCTAGGACTTCCAGTACTATGTTGAATAGAAGTGGCAAAAGTGAGCATCCTTGCCTTGCTCCTGATCTTAGAGAAGCTTTCAGTCTCTCACCGTTGACTATGATGGTGGCTGTGGGTTTTCAATATATGGCCTGTATTATTTGAGGTAGATACCTTCTATCCTTGTTTGTTGAGTGTTTTTATTATTAAAGGGTATTAAATTTTTATACAATATATATAAAGGGTATCAAATGCTTTTTCGACATTAATTGATATGATCATGTGGGGTTTTTTCCCCTTCATTTTGTTAATGTGGTGTATTAAATTGATTGATTTTCACTGAACCATTCTTGCATTCCAGGAATAAATCCCACTTGGTCATGGTATATAATCCTTTTAACATGCTAACTTCAGTGTGCTAGTATTTTGTTGACCATTTTCTATCAATATTCATTAAAAATTCATCTGTAGTTTAATTTTTTTGTTTTTGTCTTCAGTTTTAGTATGATGGTCTCATAGAATTTATGAGTTTCGAAGTGCAGTGTTCTTCCTCTTTAATTTTTGGAGCCTTAGAATTGGTTTTAATTCTTGTTTACAAGGAGTTGAACTCCTGGTTTAAAATCTACCTGTGATCTTTCAGGCCTGACCGTAGATAATTACAAAGGTTTTACCTGACAGGCCTCACGAAGGAAAGCTGCCTTCCCCACACAGACCTGGTGAATAGCCAATAAACTGCAGTCTGTAAAGACAGCTGTAGTCAAGGACTCAGGCCCCCCTGGCTCATTATGCTCTTCACATAGTTGCATTCCTAGCCCAGGTGGCTTCATCCCTTGGTCTCTTTCTGAGGCCTTGGGCAGAGGTCTCCTTCAAGCACTCAGCTGAGACCGCCTTACAGTGGGGAGGAGAGGAAAACTTGAAGACACTTTTCCCCACTCTGACTCAGTATCCTGTACTTTTCCACTCCTAGCCCTTCCCTTCACACTTCCCCCACTTCAGGGTCCATAAATTGCCAGAGACTTTTGTTCACAGCTCTCTGCCATGGCTGTGCTGATCAACCTGACCTTCAACTTGTGTGCTGTTCTGTTGAGGGAAATGGAACAGGGATGTTAACATTTTCTCCAGTTTTATCCTCTTGCTTATATCATCACAGTAAGGATTAAAGGTTTAACTCTTTCATTTCTGCCTTGTTGCTTTAATTGGCTACTTCGACAGCTGGCAGCTCAGCTCTCTCCCTTTCTCCCAGCTTAGCTGTTCTCCTGACACTTGAAATGCATGGTAGAATTGACCAGTGAAACCACCTGGTCCTGGGCTTTTCTTTGTTGGAAGGGTTTTTAAATTGTTTATAGGCATATACCTATTGTCTCCTAGATCATCATCTAATATTTTTTTGTTTTGGGGGTTTGGGTTGGGTTTTTTTTTCATTTAAGTCATCTAATTTGAGTGGAAGGTAGGGTAGTTACTCGTTGAGATTGTACTCTACCCAGTCTGCCTCTTTCCCACAGGAAGTATAGAATGACTAATGTAACTGAGATGACCAGAAGCTGTCATCCACAGGCCACATTCTTACTCAGTAAAAGGCAACTATTTCTGACTTGGCTTACTTGGACATGCACAGTGTTTTCTTCTCCCCAGTTTCCTTTCCCCAATGCCCTAGGACTGTTAGGGCAGAGCCTGCTATGATGAGGGAAATCCACCACTCCTCAGTACTTCATCTAAAAACTGGCTGGATAAATTCACCATGATGTGTCCCAGATCAATGCATCCCCACATTCCCTGATCCAGCTCTACCATTTGAAACCTCAGTTAGGCCTGACTCTTTATTCTGGAAGTCAGTATCCTACAGAGAAGGCATAAGAGGAAGTGCTCTTTCCTTTGAGTAACAAAACCAATTGCCTTGCCTACAGAGCAAAAGGAGAACACAGGAAAAACATAACACCACTTTTCCCCCACCTAACTCACATACACATACACACATACCTTCAAGCACAACGGTTATTGTCATTTCTCTTGACACCATTCTAGTGATGGCAGTAGGATAAACCATATTACTACTTGGGCAACAGACTTCTGCATCCAGAAAGATGGAGTAGATGTATATTTCCCATTTCCCTTCTACATACAGTTAAAAACCTCTTATGTAAAATGTAAAACAAATATAAGAACACACTGAACCGTGGATAAAAGCAGCAGACCACCTAGGAAACTTGGGACTCAAGGAACAACACAACAGCGAGTTTTGTGGGCTTCTCTTTCCTGTATATATCCCAGACTGAGTGCTGGAGAGGCCAGCAACCTAGAAATGCCAACAGGCATGGACAGAAATGTCCCATGAAAAGCTGCTCTCTCTAGCCAGAGGACCAAAAAAAGGGACAGCCTACCAAGACAGGAAACTTATAAACAACAACCATTCTACTCCAGCCAAACACCACAGGAAAAAATAAACAAATAAACAAAAACTGTAGCCCCACTCTGAAAACTGCCAACAAGGCTGAGTGGGGAGCCTAGAATTCTGCCTTAACCAGGCTACTGCTAGGCATCCCAACTCTCCCCCTCTCCCTCCCCCAACCAGGGTGATACCAGAGAAGGCCAAGTGGGGTGCACAGACTTTCATGGGGGGTAACAAGGGTCCCTCTCTCTTCAGTGTCACTGAAGACCACAAAGGGAGTCTAGATATTAACACCACCTGGTAGTAATGAGATGCCCTCCCACTCCCCACTGAAGAGGTTTCAGTGAAGTCTAGTGGAGTTCAGGATTTTTACCACCACCCAGAGGCAATAAGGCCACACTTACCAACTCACCTCCCTTCCTGGCTTCACTAAAGGCCACATGGGGAAGAATAACAAGG
>NW_025792223.1:1193-4042 GCF_021613505.1 Equus quagga | reverse complement strand
TCCTCTGTCTCTCTCTTCCCTTCTTTTGCTTCATGTTTTCCCATTACGTGGTTTTTAAACCTTCCATTAAAGAGGCTGTCCTAGGCTTCATGGAAATTGGGTGCTGTCTTTTTTGTTATTTTTGCCCTTGCATTAGATTCTGGGGAAATAGTTTCTTTTTTAGTACAGGCCTTATTAAGAACAGAACATGTGGGACATATTTCAAAATGCCATCTCTTTTTTCATCTTTCCCAACTTTGCAGACACTAGTTTGTCTGATGACCTTAAGGCTCTCCTGGATCTAAGAAGGGTTGTTCATGTCAAGTTTGTTCATTTTCTTCTTATGAGATCAAGAATGACAGCTTCTAAGCTCCTTAAGTGCAGGATCAGAAGTGGGCAGGGCATCATCTAGAGTGGTGGTCGGGAAAGACTTCCTCTTGAAGTGGGAGAAAGGAAATTTTATGTTCTTTTGGAGGAAACCACTGTTAAATCCTTCATGTATTTTATAATCATTGGCAAATTTAACATCAAACTATTGTGGGCTGCAAGGAGCTCCCTTGCAATCTGCAGCTCTCTACTTTTTGTGTTCTTTAAAGGTTGCCACCTGAGGGGCCAACCCCGTGGCCGAGTGGTTAAGTTCACGTGCTCCACTTCGGCGGCCCAGGGCTTCCCGGTTCAAATCCTGGGCGCAGACTTGGCACCACTCATCAGGCCATGCTGGGGCGGCATCCCACATGTCACAACTGGAAGGATCCACAACTAAAAATACACAACTATGTACTGGGGGGCTTTGGAGAGAAAATGGAAAAGTAAAATCTTTAAAAAAAAGAAAAGATTGCCACCTGAGCTAACAACTGTTGCCAATCTTCTTCTTGTTTTTTTTTTCCTCTGCTTTTTCTCCCCCAACCCCCCAGTACATAGTTGTATATTGTAGTTGTGAGTGCCTCTGGTATTGGTATGTGGGACACTGCCTCAGCATCGCCTAATGAGCGGTGCTGTGTCCTAAGTGGAGTGCATGAACTTAACCACTCAGCCACGGGGCCAGCCGCAATCTGCAGCTCTTAACCTATCCGTCAAGGTGAACAAAGCTCAGGGTACAGTTTGCATGTGACCAGAAAGAGCTCTTATGACACTTGTCTCAGAGTGTGTTCTAAAAATGGTGAGAAGTAGCTTTGAGGCCCATGAGTCTAGCGATCTTGTGGTCTAAATTTTCATGGCTTCTTCCTTGTGCCTGAGCTCTCAGTTCATAATAATTCCAGCCCCATCAAAGCATACAGCATGACAAAGGTAGAACTGAGTCCATGATCAATATTTCACAAGTTAAAAACAGTGTTTCACCACAAGAATATTTACATTCAGCCAGCAGCATTTGATTACCTGTAATGGCCTGGAGTCCTTTAGGACAATGTGGGCAGCTGGGCTTGGTGAAATTTAGATTTTCACAGGCCTCCTGAACTCTCAGTGTGATGATTGGAGCAGACCAAAAAGCTTCCAGTTGTTCACTACGTTTCTATTCAGTGACACATCCCGTAGATTTCTCCCTCTGCCTCATGGAGTGCGGCAACCAGTGGGTAATATGGAAGAAGATGAAAGAGGTTTTTTTACGAGGGATGATTGGTCCACAAATGATAATATTTGTTTCATTGGTATAGCATTTCTGTCATTTCTCAACCCATTCTGGAACTTGTTATTAGAGAGAAACGGGATGTAATGTCATCACAGTAAAACTGTGTAAATATTTCCATGTGTTCATAATATTGTTAAATTGATGAGCATTGTGTACAGAAAAAAGTGAGTTTGTGCTGATCACAACATAGAATGAGTGGTTGGAAATAATAGAATCCCATGTTACTTTTGTAGAATTGGCATATAGAGCCCAGTGCTGTCAGTCTTATGCATCCTGCCCTATACACATTGTGGTGTTTTAGGAGTCAGTGGTCATTGAGGACGTGGTTGTGAACTTCACCCCAGAGGAGTGGGCTTTAGTGGATCCTTCACGGAAGAAACTCTACAGAGATGTGATGTGGGAAACCTTCAGGCACCTGGCCTCAGTAGGTAAGAACGAGGACATTCCTTCACTACATCAATGAAAGAACAAGTGCTGCTTGACCATCAGGAGTGTTCTAAGGGGCTGACCCAGTGGCAAGGTGGTTAAGTTCGCACATTCCGCTTCGGCAGCCTGGCATTTGCCAGTTCAGATCCTGGGTGTGGACATGGCACCGCGTGGCAAGTCGTGCTGTGGTAGCCGTCCCACATATAAAGTAGAGGGAGATGGGCATGGATGTTAGCTCAGGGCCACTCTTCCTCAGTAAAAAGAGGAGGATTGATGGCAGATGTTAGCTCAGGGCTAATCTTCCTCAAAAAATACAAAAAGAATGTTCTGAGATGTAGAAGGTGGAAAGGGGAGGTTAGTAAATAAAGTAGACATGGCCATAGATTATCAAATACTTAGAATCTACAGCTTTTTCTATAATTTTTAATATTTGGAATAAACTTTCTGGGTCTGCATTTGAGGAATAACTTGGGAAGATCATGATATTAAAGATTAGTGCCAAGATGAGGGGACAAAACTATGGTGAGTGACACAGTAGAAATTTCTGTCTCATGTAAGATTCTTTGTATGGTAAGAAATTTTTTTAAAAAACAGAAAACAACGCTTCCTTCAAATTTAGGTATTCTTAGATAATTTTCACCAAGTATAATTAGTGAAATGTGATGGAGAGGTTCACTTTTTGCAAAATATTTCACTTAGAAATAGTATTAATGAACCCTATCTATGAATATCACTGATTGGATAATAGCAAGGGGGAAGTCCTCTTGCAGAACATTCAGTATATTTAACTTCAGAGAATTCACAGAAGGAAGAAAAC
>NW_025792223.1:0-1093 GCF_021613505.1 Equus quagga | reverse complement strand
CATTCAGTATATTTAACTTCAGAGAATTCACAGAAGGAAGAAAACATAAACATTCCCTATAAATCATAATAAACATAAGAAATATAAAATCATCAATAGAGAAATCACTAACAATGTGCTTCTCATTTTTACAGAAAGCATAGGGTAGGGAGACTCTGTGAAAGCAAAGAGGGTAGTCAATGTGGAGAAAACGTCAGCCTTCTTCCAAATCTCAGTCTGAACAAGAAAACTACAGGAGCTAAACCATGGGGATGCAGTGCATGTGGAAGAGTCTTCACACATCATTCATTGCTGAAAATGCACATTAGCTGTCACGCTGAACATAAAACATATGAGTATCAAAAATATGGAGAGAAGCCATATAAATGTAAGGAATGTGGGAAAGCCTTCACTTATCTCACTTTAGTTCAATCACATGAGAGAAACCCTATGAATGTAAACAATGTAGTAAAGCATTCACTTGTTCCAGTTATCTTCAAGTACATGAAAGAATTCATACGGGAGAGAAACCATATGGATGTAAGAGGTGCAGTAAAGCATTCGCTTCGTCCAGTTATCTTCGAATACATGAAAGAACTCACGCTGGAGAGAAGCCCTTTAAATGTAAAATGTGCAGTAAAGCCTTCATTTCTACCATTTCTCTCGCAACACATGGAAGAACTCACACTGGAGGGAAACCCTACGAATGTAAAAAATGTGGTAAAGCATTCGCTTCTTCCAGTTATCTTCGAATACATGGAAGAATTCATACTGGAGAGAAACCCTATGAATGTAAAAAATGCAGTAAAGTATTTATTTGTTCCAGTAATCGAGTCCATGAAAGAAGTCACACTGGAGAGAAACCCTTTGAATGTAAAATCTGTGGTAAAGCCTTCAGTTGTAACAGTTCTCTTTCAAGACATGAAAGAATTCATACAAGAGAGAAACCCTACGAATTTAAAACATGCAGTAGAGTATTCACCTTTTCCAGTTCTCTTGAAAAACATGAAAGAACTCTCACTGGAGAGAAAACCTCATGAATGTCAGGAAAGTGAGATAGGCTTTATTTCTCATGCAGACTTTTGAGGATATGCACAAATGCACACGAGAGGAT
>NW_025792222.1:0-7474 GCF_021613505.1 Equus quagga | reverse complement strand
CTGTGGGGACCTGGAATTGGCCACCCCAAGATATGTCTCTTTGGCATCAGGATTATTTGACGCTGATTGCTTTTGATAAACTGGGACAGGGAAGGAGGCTCTGAGGAATGGAACTTGCCCTTTGTTAGGACACATTTACATTTGTAAGGTAAATCTCTATCTGTAAAAGGTGCCTCCCTCTCTGTACCAGGAAGAAGAAAGCAGATGACCTTCTCTCTAGAAACTCTTAATCAATGCCAAAGGCAAGGACTTAAAGCTGTATTTTATTGTGCTAGTCTGCTAACCTCCTGTAACTGACTTCCCTCCCCCTCCCAACTTTGGCATTTCTTAAGGATTAAGCATCTTTCCTTAGGGAAGGAACTGATTGCTGCACTCACCTTTGACCGCCCAGCTCCAGACAATAGACTTGCCTCCTGCTACACCCTCTGAGACAGCAGACCACTACCTGCTGTGTCCATCAAGTGCTGTGCCGACAGGGCAATCTTGTGACTATTGTGGGAGGGACATTTCAATCACACGTGAAACACCCCGTTTGGGGGTATATAACCACTGTGTGCACCCCACTTCTTCGGTGCCCTTTCTTCCTTTGGGAAGAAAGGCCCCGGGCCATGGTTCCTCATAAAGCTTTGTTTAATTTTCTCTTGCTATTCTGTCTCATGTGAATTTAATTCGTTCTCCAGCCAGACAGACCCACATTTGGGAAGAGGAAATGTCTTTCTCCCCTACAGTTTTGGCATAGTCGGCAGGATAAATTTACCTGGCTGGACACTGCTTGTTCCTGGACCACTGCGGCCAAGAGATCCTGGACCCCTGACGAGAGCCGGCAAGAGGTAAGAGTTCTTACCATGTCAGTCTCCCGGATCTCTACCTGCAGGCTCCAATGGAAGCAAGAGTGGTGCGTTTTTGCTCTTCTAAATTTAGATTAGCAGGAGAAAATGTTGGTGAGGCTAGCTTCTTGTATTCAGCGACTCTAGGATTTGAGTACTCACTGGTTGTAGATCCTTTTCCTCCCAGAGATAGACTTTTCCTTGTCTCTGTCTTTTTGTTTGTCATAAGACATAGGCATCTCTATAAGCCTGTTGTCTGGGCCTTTTGTCTTGTTCTATGTCTTGAGAGCTTGGTTTTGTGACCTTTCTGGTCTCCGCCAT
This sequence comes from Equus quagga, assembly GCF_021613505.1. NCBI lineage: Eukaryota > Metazoa > Chordata > Mammalia > Perissodactyla > Equidae > Equus > Equus quagga. Next base: position 6,326 of record NW_025792222.1, on the reverse strand, counting down.
TGGAGGATGCATGTACCGGCATGCATCTTGGCAGCCAGTCCCATAGACTGGGGCTCTGGGAAAGTTTGTCTTGAGAGCTTGGCTCTCTTTGTCCAGCTGTGTAAGCTCTCAGGGAAGTTTGTCATAAGAGGTGCCAACCGCTTTCATAAGAGGCCTTTGTCGTCTCAACCTTTGTTGCTTGCCTTTACTTTCTTAGGCTATTTTTGGGAGCGAATTTTTTGGATCTCTTTTGGGGACGCCTCTTTGTCCTTGGTTAAGCTTTGGTTGAGTCGCTGTTGAGATCCTATTCATCAAATCGGCCAGATGATGGATCATTTAAATTCAGAAAACTTCTAAATTGGGGGGAAAAAAATTGTGAGAGCTCTCATCATAATTTTTATTGATATCTATCAAAAAAGCCAAATTAAAAAGGAAACATGGAAAATGGTAACTAGGTTTAAACCCTGACTCAGGTTATAATTGAACTGGTGAAATATAAAGGTCTAAGTCTTGGTAAAATTGTAAAGGTTGGAATGCTTGAGCTGATTTTCTTTATAAAGAGGTTATATCAACTTTGCCTGAGTATGTTTTAAAATGTCTGACTGGGAATACTTCCCTATCCAATAGTATAAGACTAGGACCTGTTAAGTCCTGGCCATGGGCCCTGTCGCCATGCTGCGGCTCTTCCCTGCCCATGGGCCCTGTCCCCACACTATTCTCTGAATAGAGGAGCACTGCTTCCAGACCTTGAGCCCAGGAAGTCTTTCTTTTGACTCCTTGGCTTGCTGAGCCCGCTTGCTTCACCAGCTTGTGAGCTAAAGTTCTAGACTTCCTTGTGCCTTTCTCTTTTTCAAGGATGGATCTAAATTCACTGCTCCATCGGGAACTTTCTTGGACAGCTGTATGAATCCATGTTTGCTGCCCATGGCTACTCTATGGGGCAAATTGTGGCATTCAGCCAGAAGAGAATCAGTACCTTAAGCCTGAGGGTGATGGAAAATGAATGAATCCATTCCTTCCTGACTCTATCTCTAATAGACAAATTTTACACGGGCACGGGTCGGCCACTTAAGTCATTAGGACGGCCGCCAATCTCTAAGACTCCCGTGGAAGGTTTCTTTTCCTAAGGCTGGATTGGGATCCCTTCATCTGGCACCTGACCACTCTCTGAACTGCGGGAAAGTCCTAATCGGGACTCCAGTTCAAGGAAAGTACCAAACTCTAACCTTTGGTTGAGTATGGGAACCCCTTCTTGGGAGAATGGCTCCAGGACACAATTGGGTAGAATGTCCCCCAGACCGGCAGAAAAATTCTTCACTGTTTTTCTCTGTTCTTTTATCTTTGGGGCAATTCACCTGGCACTTATGACTGCCAGGCATAATAGGGAAGGTGTACAAAGGATGCAATGCAGAGGGACACCCCCATCACCCCTTACTATAGGAACCCTACAGGCAGAACAAGTAGGATGCTGCCCTAGGTTTGGGAGATTTTCAAGGTAATGGACCCTTTTCTTTCCTCTCTCTTAAAGTTACAGTGGCCATTTTGGACTCTTTCTGAGCTTTGCAACTGAGAAGGGAATTTTTTTTTTTTTTTTAAAGATTTTATTTTTTCCTTTTTCTCCCCAAAGCCCCCCGGTACATAGTTGTGTATTCTTCGTTGTGGGTTCTTCTAGTTGTGGCATGTGGGACGCTGCCTCAGCGTGGTCTGACGAGCAGTGCCATGTCCGCGCCCAGGATTCGAACCAACGAAACACTGGGCCGCCTGCAGTGGAGCGCACGAACTTAACCACTCGGCCACGGGGCCAGCCCCCGAGAAGGGAATTTTTAAGGTGTTAAAGGCTCAACCCCTGGGAGCCCCCACTCCGGTTTCCGGGCCTGATCACCCCGGCAACCATGTGGGGAGCCCTCTCTTGGTGATTGACTCGTTAAGCATTTTAGGTGGCCTACTGAATTGGTTATGAAGATAGGAGACCTGTGATTTATTCTTTGAACTGTCCTAATGGTGTTGTGTGCCCCTGCATGGGAACTGCTGTGTGACCTCTATCTCGATAACCCTTGGGGGAAAGGCCATGAGGGTGAGGCCTGATCTCTTTCCCTTTGTTCTCCAGGCCTTTGCCTCCTGCTTCCCTGCCTGGCTCACCTGTGCTGGCTCAGGGACTGAGTGCCCTGGGCTCAGTGGGATTTGACTAGATCTTATAACTATGTTGATGCCTGCAGTCAGGCGCCTTTGCACCCTTTCTCTGGCTTCTGTCAGTTGGACACCAGCTTTATGGCCATGAGGAATGCCTCAACCCAGAGACTCACCCCTGGGTGCATTTTAACTAGTGGAAACGCTTTCAGTTGGATAGGTTATGCCCCGGAAACTCCAGCTTGGAGAAAACTTGAGTTTCTCTGTGCCTTTGTGATGTAGTTGGACAGGCAGGTCAATCTAGAATGCCAGTAAGTTAAACCCAGTAACTTCCAACTGTCCTTGGAAAATCCTTGCAAGACTGGAAATACAGCTCTAGAGGCAGTTCAGATTCCACCCAGTTCCTTTATCTCAAAAAAGGATTATCATCTCCCTTCTCCAGGAACTACTATCTAGCCCATCACTAATTCCTAAGACTGAAGAAAAAAAAAAAAAAAGAGGAGAAAGGTCATAAGTGTGCCCTTGCTGAGAAAAAAAATCTAGCATCTTGAGTGTCTTCTCCAGAAATATTAGTAAAAAGGCCCAGAACAAAATTTGGATTCATAGCTAGGGAACTTTGTATTATTGTACCAGATTCATGGAGTGATTTTTAAAACAATAGCTGTGAAGGCTCTGTGTCTGTGTGTGTCTATATGTGTGTGATATTTTTACCCCCAGGTGATATGGCCAAAACTAAGAGCTCTGTTTAATTGGCTTAAAGTAAGCGCTTACATAAATTCTAAATGCAATAGAAATTAACCCAATGTCTTTTAAGTTAAGACGATATGGATTAATCTTTGGTTAATGAAAGTTTAAGTTTGTTGGTTTGATTAAAAGGGCATGTACTAAAGAGTTGTCAGTATTTGGATATAATGCAATCATGCAGCCTGGGTTTACTAGTTTAAAATAAATGAATAAATAAATAAAAGCTTATGTTATACCTGTTACAAATTTGTCAGCACAATAGCTTTAAATGATAGCTGTTTGTCTAATGTCTCAAAGTTTTTGTGGGTAATCTAAACACCATTATTGGGAACAAATGATTTAGATATAAATGAAATAAGAGTTTATAGATAACGTTTTTTTAGCAATAATTATAGTTTATGGTATGTGTATTTAAAATAACTTCCAAAATCTTTCTGGTAACTTGAAACTTTGAAGTTTTGCTAGGTTAATCTGAAGGATAAAATTCGTTGAGTAACTAGATAATTTCCAAATAGGATATTAGACATTAATTATTAAATGTAAGTTTACTTTTGGCTTCTTATTGTAAAGAGGCTAAAAAACATTTGGGTCTATTAGAAAGTATGCCTTGTGTTTTATTGTAAAGTGGCATGTTTCTAGAAATTAGGAAAAGTGTTTAGAATGCTGATATAAAACAGTTCATAATTGCTTAGTTTTTAGTTTTTTACTATGGTCTGTAAGGGTTAAAAGTCTAATTAACATACGTAATTAAAGCTACTGGAAATTAATAAGGAAAACAGTTCTGTATTCAAGGAAAGTAAAATGTATGTTTTCAGTAAAGAGGGTATAAAGAATGGAAATATTTTGTTTGATGGGTTAAGAAAGATAAACTTGTCCTAAAGTACTAGAAAGTAAGAAAGAAAGCGTGGAACAAATGCTGAATGCAAAAGAAAGTTATAGAAATTTTGAAAAGAGTTTTGTACCTGGTCAAGTTGGTTAAGATTAAAATGAATCTAATTAGGTAAACAGGTTTTAATATGAAAAAGTAAACTGGTGCAGAAATTAGAATTTGGTTTTCTCTCAAAAGAATAATTTTCTTAAAACTCTTAGTCTGCTCTTGATAAAGAGATTATAAAAGGTTTAGAAGATGTATGTTTGGTTAAGATAATCTCCTATGCAAAAAGACAGAGGTCTCTCTATGCAAAAGACAGAGGTCTCTCTATTTAGGTTTTTTTTTTGATGTTGTCACTTTGGTTAAATATTATGAAGCATTGTTTCAGTGACCCTTGTTTTACAATGACAAGATCAGCAACCTCTTGATCTTGTTTAAGTAAATGTTTTAAAACCTTTTGATATTTTTGACAAGCTTCTCTCTCAAAAAAATTATTCAAGTCCTGAATAAAGGCTTTCCTTTGACCTGAATGAAGGAAGAGAATTTCTCTGAGGATTTTCAGAGGGCCCCTGAGAATTCACAGAGAAATTTGCTCTCTCTTCCTATAAGGTGGAAGATTCTAAACTAATTAGGCTTATTGGTCTGTTAAATTACATTGGAAGCATTGTCAGATAAAGTGATGATAATCTTTCTAGTTGGTATTGTGCAGGTAAATGTTACTGATGTAAGTGTTTTGAAAATTATATAACATTCCTAAAATTCTGATCTGTCCTGGCTATCAGCCATAATTCTAAATATTATTTTAAGGTGTTGTATATCACAGAAATAACCAAGTTTCTCTGTCAATTGCCATTTTTAAGTCTTTTGTCGTTTACGGTCAGTTGTTTACTCTGATGCTTTTTGCTTTTGCAAATATGTCTCATCTTCAGAGGAATTAATGGAAAGGACTCTGACACTTACTCTGGAATACAGTTTTCCCATAAACTTTCAAATCATAGAACTGAACTCTGGGTAAGAAATTACAGAAATCTAATGGAAAAACTGATGACCCCATAAAACTGCTAACAGAAGATTAAGATCAAGAACTGATTATACAGGACTGAATGAACTGAGGATGATTATAATTTTTTTACGACTTTTGTTTGAAATATTGTTTTTGATGTGTTGTTTTGTTTTCTCAGATTTAAGGAAATCTTTTCTCTTATGCTAACTATGACTCATAGCAATTTAGTGAAATTGAGTGAAATTATACCTTTGTGAGAAAACTGAAACATTTATCTTTTTCTCCCTACCTGATCCCTCCAGAATTTGGAAACTCTTTGTGAGTATGGTTATTTCATGCCAATATAGTTATTTGCATAAGTTCAATAAGAATCTGTTCTCCTTATAACAGGACACATTGGTTGTATTACCAAGGCTTTGACTGGAATGTCATATTTGAGAGAAACGTACAGACTCAGATATGACAATACTGCCTTTGAGGAATAAGGTTGACTTTCTGAAATAAGCCACTTGGAAATATGGGCCTGGTACCTTGTTTACAGAGCTTCTGGCAATCTTACCTGGTAAGTAAGGAAGCTTGCTTATCTGGCAGATGTAAGGAACCTCAGAATATTTTGGGGGACCTCAAGAAGAGAGAAGTCCACCCAAATCTGTAGGTACTGCAGGCAAAATCTGACGGCAAGTCCTTGGCTTGGCTTTCCTGGCCTTGAGAGGTCTTTAAAGTTCAATCTGAGACTCCTCATAAAAAAATTCCAGCAAAGCAGATTTAAGAGCCTATATGATCAATTGCTATTCTTGCTGCACTTATGTAAATAATTGGGCCAAGTTTCTTGAAACTAAACTTATTTTGCAAACCAATTAGTCTTAATTTGGCTATCTTTGGTAAAAATGAGGGTGATTTTAGAGAGAAGAACTATGTTTCAGTGAAAAACTAAAATACACATTTGTGGATCTTAGATCCTAGTTCTGTTATTTGTCTTTGAGGTTTTTCTCTACCTGTGAACTGGACTGGATCCTGAATTCTTCTGCTGGAATACCTGGTTAAAAATCTCCAAACTAATGTTTTCAATCTTTACTTCATTTTCATTTGGAATCATTGAGAATTGAACCTGCTCTTTTTCCTGAAGCCTTGCAAACTGAAGCTGAACGACTTGACAGAAACTTGAGAGATTCCTGTCTGTTGCTTTGTAAGCTGTAAGCCACTCAGAAAGATACCTGAATGCCCGATGACTTTCAAGCTACAAAAGATGCTTTGACTCTGACATGTAGAGAAGTCTTCTTTACTGACTGCCTGCTGGACTCAGGAACTAGTTTATAATTTGTCCCAACCATTAACCTTGTTTTTCTTTTATTTCCATAGAAATACTTATTAAATACCTGATTGCTTGTTTCCAAAATGTAGGCCTAACTTGGGGAGCCCACCTGCATCGCCACCTTCCAAAATGACTTTAACTGGACTGATCTATTAACAGGACTAAGAAATGTGTTCAGTAAGATGAAACAATCTACCACTCAGCTTCTGGATTGTGAAACTTCTTAAAGTTTCAAAGGCGGGACTGTGGGGACCTGGAATTGGCCACCCCAAGATATGTCTCTTTGGCAT
>NW_025792221.1:2167-8716 GCF_021613505.1 Equus quagga | reverse complement strand
GAAACTAGAAATCAACTACAACTTTTCTGAAAAAATCAGAACAGCCACAAATATTTGGAGATTAAACAAAATACTACTGAACAACGATTGGGCCAATGAAGAAATCGAAGGAGAAATACCTGGAGACAAATGAAAAGGAAAATATGATATGCCAAAATTTATGGGATATGGCAAAAGTGGTTCTATGAGGAAATTTTATTGCAATTCATGCCTACCTCAACAAACAAGAACAATTCCCAATAAACAATCTAACAGTGCACCTAAAGGAACTGGAAAAAGAAGAACAAACAAAGCCCAAAATCAGCAGAAGGATGGAAATAATAAAAATCAGAACAGAAATAAATGAAACAGAGACTAAGAAAACAAATAGAAAAAGTCAGTGAAATCAAGAGCTGGTTCTTCGAAAAAATAAACAAAATTGACAAACCTTTAGCTAGACTCACCAAGAAAAAAAGAGAGAAGGTTCAAGTAAATAAAATCAGAAACGAAAGAGTAGAAATTACAACAGATACCTAAGAAATACAAAAGATTATAAGAGAATAGTGCGAAAAGCTATATGCCAACAAACTGGATAATGTAGAAGAAATGGACAAATTCTTACACTCATACAACCTTCCAACCTGAACCAAGAAGAAATAGAGAATTTGAATAGACCAATCACCAGTAAGGAGATTGAAACAGTCGTTAAAAACTTCCCCAAAAATAAAAGTCCAGGACCAGATGGCATCCCTGGTGAATTCCACCAAACATTCGAAGAAGACTTAGTACCTCTCCTTCTCCAACTCTTCCAAAAATAGAAGAGGAAGGGAAGCTTCCTAACTCATTCTATGAAGCCAACATTAACCTGATACCAAAACCAGACAAGGACAGCTCAAAAAAGAAAATTACAGGCCAACATCACTGGTGATCATTGGTGCAAAAATCCTCAACAAAATTCTAGCAAATCAAAAACACCGATACATTAAAAAGATCGTATACCATGATCAAGTGGGATTTATTCCAGGCATTCAGGGATGGTTCAACACCCACAAATCAATTAACGTGATACACCACATTAACAAAATGAAGAATAAAAATCACACAATCATCTCAATAGATGCAGAGAAAACATTTGACAATATATAGCATCCACTTGTGATAAAAACTCTAAATAAAATAGATTGAAGGAAAATACCACAACATAATAAAGGCCATATGTGACAAACCCACGCTAATATTATTCTTAATGGAGAAAAACTGAAAGCTATCCCTCTAAGAATAGGAACCAGACAAGGATGCCCACTGTCACCACTCTTATTTAACACAGTATTGGAAGTCCTTGCCAGAGCAATCAGGCAAGAAAAAGAAATAAAAGAGATCCAAACTGGAAAGGAAGAAGTGAAACTGTCACTATTTACAGATGACATGATTTTATATATAGAAAACACTAAAGAATCCACCAAAAAACATTTAGAAATCATAAATAAATATGGTAACGTTGCAGGATACTAAATCAACATACAAAATCAGTTGCATTTCTATATACTAGAGAAGGGAACCCTCATACACTGCTGGTAGGAGTGAAAACTGGTGCAGCCACCATGGAAAACAGTATGGAGATTCCTCAAAAAATTAAGAATGGATCTACCATACGATCCAGCTGTTCCACTGCTGGGTATTTATCCAAAGAGGTGAAAACGCTAACGTATGAAGATATCTGCACCCCTATATTCATTGTAGCATTATTCACAATAGGCCAGACTTGGAAGAAACCTAGGTGCCCATCAAGGGACAAACAGATAAAGAAGATGTGGTATATATATACACAATGGAATACTACTCAGTCGTAAGAAATGATGAAATCTGGCCATTGGTAACAACATGGACGGACTTTGAGGGCATTATGCTAAGCATTATAAGTCAGAGGGAGAAGGTCAAATACCATATGATCTCACTCATAAGTAGAAGATAACAACAACAACAAACAAACACAGAGAGACAGAGATAGGATTAGTGTTTACCTGAGGGGAAGTGAGGAGGGAGAAGGGTGAAAGGGGAGTTTAGGCACATGTGTGTGGGCATGGGTTGTAATTAGTCTTTGGCTGGGGAACGTGATGTAATCCACAAAAATTTTGAAATACATTACAGTATACACCTAAAATTTATATAATGTTGCAAACCAATGTTACAGCAATAAAATAAGAAAAAAAGAAAAGAATAGGCCAATATCCCTGATGAATAGAGATGCAAAAATCCTCAACAAAATACTAGCAAACTGAATCCAACAGCAAATTAAAAGGATCATACACCATGAGCCAGTGGTATGATCCTTGGGATGCTAGGAAGTTTCACAGTATGCAAACCAATAAATATGATACGCTACTTTAACAGAATAATGGACAAATGGAACCATTTCTGTTTGCTTTCATAGACTGTTCTCCCTCCGTAGCTCTTACACCATCACTCAAGACACTGCGTCGTCTGTGAACGTTGGTTCTTAGTGGCTCCATCAAGTGTTGCTGTAGGGCTTCGTCAGCGATGACCACACAGGGAAGGCTTACCAGGGTATGCAGGATAATTCAAAGGATACTTTGTTTTTTGTTTGGAAATTTATGGACTAGGCCTAGGATAACACTTCTTCCAACCATGTCATCTTTGACCTTTTAAGGATGTAATCACTTCATTCCTAGAAGATGATCTCTTTCAGTGTCGACCTTTCACACATCAGCACCAGCTGGAAGCAGAGGTGAGGGGCACATGAACAGCAGAGAGGAGTGTTCCCACTGTGAAAAGAATATCTGCTCCTCATCTGGCACAGCCTAAGACCAAAATGGGAAACTAGAAAGTCATCACATCAATTGCAGGCAAGAGTATACATCCGCCAGAAGAGCCCATTGGCATTGTAGAATGAGGGTGTCAAAAACACTGGAAGGATAGAGACATGGCTGTCCTTGGAGATGGGGCAGATAAATGGTGTGGCTCCTGGAGCTGACCTGTGGGTGATCATACTGGGGCCCAGCATCAGAGAGTGAACAAGGAAAATGACTCCTGTCACCATCCCTGCCCCCTTTGAATAGTGTAGACTAAAGATGGCACTTGAAAATGAACACCGAAAAGAAGATGCATGAGTCAACACACAACTCATACCCCTGGGTTGGCGTTACTCCAGATGTATGCCAGAGGCTTGACTTCAGCCTGTGTTCGTGTCCAGTGAACCCCCAGATCACCTCATTAGCACCTTGGCTGCCAAATCACAGTCAAACCCTTGAAAGAAATGTCAAGTCAACGGGGCACAGATGCAAATCTCAGAGCTACTTGTGGCTTCAGGTGAACCCCGTCCGTGGAGTTGTGAGCCAAGTGTGGCCCAAAGAGGATATCTAGGGACCAGAGCTGGCCTGGACAGACGGTGGGCACCAAAGGGGACTTTGAAACTTTTGAGGTAGGTGCTTCCCATGACTGGGAAGGACAGGACTCATTGAGGGTGTGAGTAACCCCTCTGTAATGCATTTCCAGCCCTGGCTGATCCCAGGCACCAGAGGGGGACTTCCTTCAAGATAAACACCAAAACTTTGGTCCCAGAGATGCAGGTGCCATGTTTAAGTGTAAGGGCAACATGGTACCCTTCAACAATGCCTATAGCCAACTTTATGCCTGCTGAGGAGGCAACAGGTAAGGTCTTCTCAATCCTGAGAACATTGTGGGAGGTGGTTATTATAATTACTTCCACTGTACAGCTGAAGAAACTGAGAGTCAAATTTCCACTATTCAATACAGCGTTATTAACTATAGTCATCATGCTGTGCATTAGATCTCTAGACTTGTCATCCTCCATAACTAGGATTTTGTGCCCTTTGACTAGCATCTCCCCATTTCCACCGCCTCTCTGCCCCTGGGAACCAGCATTCTACTCTGCTTCTCCATATTTGATTTTTTAAACATTCCACATATAAGCATAATCAGTTTTTTTCCTTCTGTGTCGGGTTTATTTCACTTAGTATAGTGTCCCCCAGGTTCATCCATGTTGCTGCAAATGACAAGATTTCCTTCTTCTTATGGCTGAACAACATTGCAGTGTGTGTGTGTGTTGCATGCTCTGTATCTGTTCATCTGTCAGCAGACACTTGGGTTGTTTCTGTGTGTCAGTTGCTGTGCATGGTGCTGCAGTGGACGTGGGGTGCGGGTATCCCCATGAGACACTGATTCCATCTCCTTTGGAAATGTAACCAGAAATGGGATCGTATGCTAGTTCTATTTTTAGTTTTTTGAGGAAACTCCATACTGCTTTCCACAGGGCCTGTAAGAGTTTACATTCCACCAACAGTTCATAAGGGTTTCCTTTTCTCCACATCCACCTCAACATTTGTTACCTTTTGCCTTTTGCTATTAGCTGTCCTAACAGTGCAAGGTGATATCTCATTGTGGTTTTGATTTACATTTTTCTGATGATTAGTGATATTGAACACATTTTCATGTACTTGTTGACCATTTGTCTGTCTTCTTTTGAGAAATGTCTGTTCAGGTCCTTTGCCAGGTTTTTGGTTAGGTTATTGGTTTGCTTGCTAGTTATTTGCTTGAGTTCCTAACATATTTTGGGCATTAACTCCTTATCAGATATGTGGTTGGAAACTATTTTCTCCCATTCCATAGGGTGTCTCTTCACTGGTCCTTGTTTCCTTTTCTGTACAGAAGGTGTTTTTTTTTGTTTTTTTTTTTTTAACAGAAGTTGGATGAATCCCAATTGTCTGTTTTTTTAGCTGCCTGTACTTTTGATGTTGTAACCCAAATGTCATTGCCCGGATAATGGCAAGAAGATTTTTCCCTATGTTTTCTTCTACTAGTTTTACAGTTGAAGGGCTTACATTGAAGTCTTTAATCACTTTTGAGTTTATTTTTGTGTAGGTGTAAGATAAGGGTCCAATTTCCTTCTTCCACATGTGGCTATTCAGTTTTCCCAGCACCAGGTACTGAGAGGCTATTCTTTCCTATTGTGTGTTCTTGGTGCCTTTGTTGAAGATCCCTTGACTATAAATGCATGGGATTATTTCTGGGCTGTGTATTCTGTTCCACTGGTCTATGTGTCTGTTTTTTTGGGGTACCATTCTGTTTGGGATACTATAGCTTTGTAGTATGATCTGAAAACAGGCAGTGTCATGGCTCCAGCTTTGTTCCTCTTTCCCAAGATTTCTTTGGTTGTTTTGGGTCTTTCCTGGTTCCAAATGAATTTTAGGATGGTTTTTTCTATTTCTAAGAAAGATGCTTTTAGAATTTTGATTAGTATTGCACTGAATCTGTAGATCACTTTGGGGATCATGGACTTTCAACAATATTAATTCTTCCACTCTATGAGGATCGAATATCTTTCCACTTATTTGAGTCATCTTCAATTTCTTTCATCAGTGCTTTATAGTTATCAGTGTGTAGATCTTTCCCCTCTTTGGTTAAATTTACTCCTAAGTATTTTATTCTTTTGGATGCAATTGTAAATGGGATTGTTTTCTTAATTTCTCTTTCTTATATTTCATTATGAGTATATAGAAACACAACAGATTTTAGTGCATTGATTTCATATCCTGCAACCTTACTGAATTTATTAGTTCTAACACTTTTTTGAGAGTCTTTAGGGTTTTTTATAGAGAATATCATGTCATCTGCAAATAGTGACAATTTTACTTCTTGTTTTCCAATCTGGATGCCTTTTATTTATTTATTTTTCTTGCCTAATTTCTCTGGCCAGGACTTGAGTAAAACTGGTAAGAGTGGGCATCTTTGTCCTTCCTGATCCTAGAGGGATAGCTTTCAGCTTTTCTCTGTTGAGTGTGACGTTAGCTGTGGGCTTAGATATGTGAGATATGCTCCCTCTATACTCACTTTGTTGAGAGTTTTTATCATGGATGTTGAATTTTTTCAAATGCTTTTTCTGTATCTACTGAGATCATAAGATTTTTATCCTCCCTTGTGTTAATGTGGTGCATCACATTGAGTGATTTGTGGATGTTGAATCATCCTTGCATCCCTGGAACAAATTCCACTTGATCATGGTGTATTGTCTTTTTAATGTATTGTTGAACTCAGTTTGCTAGTATTTTGTTGAGGATTTATGCATCTATGGTCATCAGGGATACTGGCCTTTAATTTTCTTTTCTTGTGACGTCCTTGTCTGGTTTTGGTATCATGGTAATCCTGGCCTTGTAAAATGAGTTTGGAAGAGTTCCTTCCTCTTCTATTTTTTGGAAGAATTTGAGAAGGACTGTTATTAATTCTTTGAGTATTTGGTAGAATTCCCCAGTGATGCCATCCGGCCCTGGGCTTTTGTATGTTGGGAGTTTTTATTATTATTATTATTATTACTGATTCAATATCCTTACTAGTAATCAGTCTGTTCAGATTGTCTGTTTCTTCATGATTCAGTCTTGGTAAGTTATATATTTCTGGGAATTTATCCACTTCTTCTAGGTTGTCCAATTTGTTGGCATATAATTGTTCATAGCAGTCTCTTATGACCTTATGTATTTCTGTGGTATCAGTTGTAACATCATCTCTTTCGTTTTTATTTCATTTATTTGAGTTTTC
>NW_025792221.1:0-2067 GCF_021613505.1 Equus quagga | reverse complement strand
TTTTGGGTCTTTCCTGGTTCCAAATGAATTTTAGGATGGTTTTTTCTATTTCTGTGAAAGATGCTTTTGGAATTTTGATTAGCATTGCACTGAATCTGTAGATCACTTTGGGGATTATGGACTTTTAACAATATTAATTTTTCCACTCTATGAGGATCGAATATCTTTCCACTTATTTGTGTCATCTTCAATTTCTTTTGTCAGTGCTTTATAGTTATCAGTGTGTAGATCTCTCCCCTCTTTGGTTAAATTTACTCCTAAGTATTTTATTCTTTTGGATGCAATTGTAAATGGGATTGTTTTCTTAATTTCTCTTTCTTATATTTCATTATGAGTATATAGAAACACAACAGATTTTGGTGTATTGATTTCATATCCTGCAACCTTACTGAATTTATTAGTTCTAACACTTTTTTGAGAGTCTTTAGGGTTTTTTATAGAGAATATCATGTCATCTGCAAATAGTAGATTTGCTTCTTGCTTTCCAATCTGGATGCCTTTTATTTATTTATTTTTCTTGCCTAATTTCTCTGGCCAGGACTTGAGTAAAACTGGTAAGAGTGGGCGTCTTTGTCCTTCCTGATCCTAGAGGGATAGCTTTCAGCTTTTCTCTGTTGAGTGTGACGTTAGCTGTGGGCTTAGATGTGTGAGATATGCTTCCTCTATACTCGCTTTGTTGAGAGTTTTTACCATGGATGTTGAATTTTTTCAAATGCTTTTTCTATATCTACTGAGATCATAAGATTTTTATCCTCCCTTGTGTTAATGTGGTGCATCACATTGAGTGATTTGTGGATGTTGAATTATCCTTGCATCCCTGGAACAAATTCCACTTGATCGTGGTGTATTGTCTTTTTAATGTATTGTTGAACTCAGTTTGCTAGTATTTTGTTGAGGATTTATGCATCTATGTTCATCAGGGATATTGGCCTTTAATTTTCTTTTCTTGTGACATCCTTGTCTGGTTTTGGTATCATGATAATCCTGGCCTTGTAAAATGAGGTTGGAAGAGTTCCTTCCTCTTCTATATTTTGGAAGAATTTGAGAAGGACTGTTATTAATTCTTCTTTGAGTATTTGGTAGAATTCCCCAGTGATGCCATCTGGCCCTGGGCTTTTGTATGTTGGGAGTTTTTATTATTATTATTATTACTGATTCAATATCCTTACTAGTAATCAGTCTGTTCAGATTTTCTGTTTCTTCATGATTCAGTCTTGGTAAGTTGTATATTTCTGGGAATTTATCCACTTCTTCTAGGTTGTCCAATTTGTTGGCATATAATTGTTCATAGCAGTCTCTTATGACCTTTTGTATTTCTGTGGTATCAGTTGTAACATCATCTCTTTCATTTTTTATTTCATTTATTTGAGTTTTCTGTCTTTTTTTCATGGTGAGTATAGCTAAAGGTCTGTCAATTTTGTTTATCTTTTCAAAGAATCAGCTCTTAGTTTCATTGATTTTTTCCATTGTCTTTTTACTCGCTATTTCATTTATTTCTGCTCTAATCTTTACTTCCTTCCTTCTACTCACTTTGGGCTTTGTTCTTCTTTTTCTAGTTTCTTGACTTGTAAAGTTAGGTCATTTATTTGTTATTTTTCTTGTTTTCAGAGGTAGGCATTTCTTGCTAGGTACTTCCCTCTTAGAAGTGCTTTTCACGCATCTCATAAGTTTTGGTATATTGTATTGCTATTTTCGTTTTTCTCAAGGTGTTTTTGATCTCTTTCTTGAACCATTTGTTGCTCAGTATCATATAATTTAGTCTCCACATATTTGTGAGTTTTCCACTTTCCTCCTTGTAATTGATTTCTAGTTTCATACTGTCATGGTTGGAAATGATGCTTGATGTGAATTTAGTCTTCTCAAATTGGTTAAGACCTGTTTTGTGGCCTAACATATGATCTTTCCTGGAGAATGTTCTACGTGCTCTTGAGAGGAATGTGTGCTCTGTTGCTTTTGAATGGAATGCTCTGTATCTGTCTATGTCCATCTAGTCTAATGTGTTGCTTAAAGCAGATGTTTTCTTATTGATTTTCTGTCTAAGTGATCTATCCATTGATGTAAGTGTTA
>NW_025792220.1:0-8640 GCF_021613505.1 Equus quagga | reverse complement strand
ACTGCTGGTGGGAATGCAAACTGGTGCAGCCACTATGGAAAACAGTATGGAGATTCCTCAAAAAATTAAAAATAGAACTACCATACGATCCAGCCATCCCACTACTGGGTATTTATCCAAAGAGCTTGAAGTCAGCAACCCCAAAAGTCCTATACACCCCAATGTTCATTGCAGCATTATTTACAATAGCCAAGACATGGAAGCAACCTAAGTGCCCATCAACAGATGAATGGATAAAGAAGATGTGGTACATATATACAATGGAGTACTACTCAGCTGCAAAACAGAACAAAATCATTCCATTTGCAATAACATGGATGGACCTTGAGGGAATTATGTTAAGTGAAATAAGCCAGCAAAAGAAGGATAATATGTGTATGACTCCACTCATATGAGGAATTTAAAATTATGGACTAAGAACAGTTTAGTGGATACCAGGGGAAAGGTGGGATGGGGGGTGGGCATAAAGGGTGAAGTGGTGACCCTACAACATGACTGACAAACATTAATGTACAACTGAAATTTCACAAGATTGTAACCTATCATTAACTCAATAAAAAAAAAAAGAACTTTTGTGCATCAAAGTGTTACTCAATAGAGTGAGAAGACAACCCACAGAATGGGAGAAAACGTCTGCAAATCATATATCTGATAAGGAGTTAACATCCAGAATACATAAAGAACTCCTACAACTCAACAACAACAAACAACCCAAAGTAAAAATGGGCAAAGGATTTGAATAGATATTTCTCCAAAGAAGATATATAAATGGTCAATAAACATATGAAAATATGTTCATCACTAGTCTTTAGGGAAATGCAAATCAAAACCACAATGAAATATCACTTCACACTCATTACGATGTATATTACAAAAAAATAGAAAATAACCAGTGTGGCAAGGATGTGGAGAAATTGGAACGCTGGTACACTGCTGGTGGGAATGCAAAATGGTGCAACTGTTGTGTAAAACAGTGTGATGGTTCCTCAGAAAGTTAAACATAGAATTACCATATGATCGAGGGATTGCATTCCTAGGTATGTATCCAAAAGAACTGAAAGCAGGGACTCAAATGGATACTTGTACACCGATGTTCTTAGCAGCATTATTCACAAAAGCCACAAGGTAGAAATAACACAGGTGTCCATCAACAGATGAATGGACAAACAAAATATGGTATATACATGCAATGGAATATTATTCAGCCTTTAAAAAGAATAAAGTATTGATACACACTACAACATGGAGGAACACTGGAAACATGATAAGTGAAATAAGCCAAACGCAAAAGGACAAATAATTCCACTTATATGAGGCATTTAAAATAGGCAAATTCATAGATACAGAAAGTAGAATATTACCAGGGGCGGAGGAGTTATTTCTTAACGGGTACAAGATTTCTGTTTGGAATGATGAAAAGGTTCTAAGCGGGGGAGGTTATGAGTGTGTGGGGGCAAGGAATATATTGGAACTCTGTACTTTCAGCTCAATTTTGCTGTGAACCTAAAATAGCTCTAAAAAATAAAGTCTATTAGAAACAACAACAACAAAAAAAGATGGTTCCTACTGATTCCTACCTCCTGCCATTTCCTCCCTTTGAGTTTGAGCTGGACTTATGAACTCCCAGTGTATATAATGTAACAGAAGTACTAAGGAGTTACTTCTGAGATTAGGTTATAAAAAGACTGTGGCTTTCATTTCGGTTATACTTTCTTCCTTCCTCACTCTGAGTGAGGGAAGCCAGCTGCCACCTCATGAGCTGCCCTTTGTAGAGAACTGTGTTCATTTGCTAGGGCTGCCATAACAAAATATCGTAGATTGGCTGGTTTAAATAACAGAAATTTATTTTCTCAAAAATCCAAGATCAAGGTATCAGCAGGGTTGATTTATCCTGAGGCCTCTCTGCTTGGCTTGCAGATGGCTGTCCCCCTGCTGTCTCTTTACATGGTTGTCCCCTGTTGTCTCTTTTTGTGTCCAAAGTTCTTCTTCTTATAAGAAAACTATTCAGATTGGATTAGGACCTACTCTAGCAGTCTTATTTTAACTTAATCACCTTGTTAGAGGCCCTACCTCCAAATACAGTTACATTCAGAAAAACTGAGGGTTAAGGCTTTGACATACGAATTTGGGGGGACACAATTCAGCCTATAACAAGATTCACGTATTAAGGAACTGAGGGGGGCCTTCTCCAACAGCCTGTGAGGAACTGAATCCTGCCAACAGCCATGTGAGTGAGCTTGGAAGGGGATGCCTTCCCAGGAGAGCCTTCAGATGAGATCAAAGCCTTGGCCAACTGCCCGACTCTGATTTTGTAAGTGAACTTGAGCCAGAAGCAACAAGGTATGTCACAACTAGTGATGTTAATGACCTACAGAAACTGTGAGATAATAAATCTTCCTTCTTTTAAGCTTTGACTTTGGGGGTAGGTTGTTAAATAGCAAGAGATAACTAAAGCCCATGTCTTTAAGCCATCATATGAGTTTGTGTTTGTTTGGTAGATCTGTCTTTTTAGGAGTAGAAGAAAAGAGTTTTTAAAGTTAGGACCAATAAGTATGTCAGGTGCTGGGGTGCACCATCCAGATTCCCCACATCAGGTCTTAAGCATTCCTTCCCCCAGCTACTGAGAGTGTTGGTTGCTGACAGCTCACAGCTGGGTCCCTTTCAAAAACTGCACTCAGCTGAAAGATATTTGTCTGATGATTCAAACCCTATGTGTCTTCACATTGGGGAGTTTGAGCTTAGTGAGAACTCATGCACCTTCATAGACACTCTGGCTTTTCAGGAAGTTTCCCAAAGAGTCACTTATTCAGTCATGCACTGCAAAACAATGTCAAAAAAGGACTACATATATGACGGTAGTCCCATCAGATTATAATGGAGGTGAAAAATTCCTATCTCCTAGTGATGTTGTAGCCATCCTAAGATCATAGCACACTGCATTACTTATGTGTTTGTGGTGATGCTGGTGTAAACAAACCTATTACACTGCCAGTTGTATAAAAGTATAGCACATACGTTAGGTACAGTTATAATACTTGATCATAATAAATAACTAGGTTACTGGTTTATATATTTATCATACTATACTTTTTATCATTATTTTAGAGTGTACTCTTTCTACTTATTAAAAAAAAAAAAGCTTGGAGAAGGGGCAGAGCAAAATGGCAGGGTGAGCTGACCCGGGACTCTCTCCCCTCCAAAATACAACAAAGGATTGGAAAAACTGAATTTCAGAGAATAAATCTAATGCCAACTCGTTAGAGACCTACAATACCAAGAAGGCGGAGAACATAGACCTTGCTGATGGCCTCAGAGGCGCTGGAATGGGTAGGAGAGAACGTTGCTCCCTCCCCTAGAGTCTGCCATCCCTACTGCACGGTCTGGGAAGGAGCGGGGGAGGGGCCTCCCGACCAGGGGATCATCCAGGACTCCCGCCTGGTACAGTGGAAACCCGCTGATGGGGGAAAGCTTCCGTGTGCGGGGACCCCATAAACCCAGGGCCTTGGGAGACCAGAGAACAGAACTGATCTGAATCCAGATAGGCATGCAACAAAAGCAGCCCTCCCTCACGGAAAAGCGCACTGGGCGCCACCATCTTGCCGGAAGGCAGAGAGCTCAGAACATGCGGCTCTTGACCCCCATCTAGTGGCGACAGGCTGTAACTGCAACCGAATTCTACCACCATGTGGAAAAAACCACTCCTCTACCATCCAGCAATTTATAAAAGCCCCAGACCAGAAGGAAAACAATAAAAACACAGAATTAAGTCCTGAGGACTTGGAATTAGGTAAACTAAGTGATAATGAGTTCAGAGCAGCTATAATCAAAAAACTCAATGAGGTAGAAAGAAAGATAGAGAAACAAGCCAATGAGTTCTGGAGTTAATTCACAAAAGAGACTGAAATTATAAAGAAGAATCAAACAGAATTGCTAGAGATGAAAAACACAATGGACCAGATAAAACAGAATATGGATTCCCTGAATGCCCGTGTAGACACCATAGAAGAGCAGATTAACATAATTGAAGATAGACAGGCTGAATGGCTCCAGACAGAGGAAGAAAGAGAACTAAGAATTTTAAAAAACGAGGAAAATCTCCAAGAGATAGTGGATTCAATGAGGAGTAAGAACTTAAGGATCATAGGAATTCCCGAGAATGTGGAAAAGGAAAATGGAGCAGAAAGTGTGCTTAATGAAATTATAGAAGAGAACTTCCCAAATCTAGGGATTGATGGAGAAATGTGTGTAGAGGAAGATTTCAGATCTCCTAGATTTGTCAATGTAAAAAGACCTACTGCAAGACACATAGTAGTACAAATGGCAAGAAGGAAAGACAAAGAAAGAATACTCAGGGAAGCAAGAAAGAAGAGAATGACCTACAAAGGAGCTCCTATCAGACTTTCAGCGGATTTCTCTACAGAAACCTTACAAGCTAGGAGAGAATGGAGTGACATATTTAAAGCTTTAAAAGATAAAAATCTTCAGCCAAGAATACTCTATCCAGCAAGAATTTCCTTCAGATATGAGGGAGAAATTAAATCTTTTCCAGACAAACGAAAGTTAAGGGAATTTGTAACTAAAAGCCCTCCACTACAAGAAATCCTCAAGAAGGCTCTCATACCTGAAAAAAAAGAAAAAAGGGAGAAAGGGGTCACAATCCACAGACTAGGGAGACCGATGGATAGAACCAGAACAGGATAGCAAATATTCAACTATAGCATTAGGGTAAAAATAAGGAAACTACCAAAACAAGGATGATCTTAGCACTCTAACTACAAATGAATAAGACGAGTTGGAATAAGAAATGAAAACAATTATTTAGGAGGGGAAGAGCAAAGGGTCTAAATCAGTATAGACCAAGTAAGTAAGAGACCACCAGAGAATAGACCATATTATACACGAGATTCTAAATAAAAACTTCAGGGTAGCCACTAAACTAAAAAACAGAACAGAGTCACAAAACATAAATAAGGAAAAATCTAAGAAACCCAGCATAAGAAATTTCAGTATTAAATGGGTAGGTTAAAGCACACAGGAAAATAAATGCTGGAAAACAAGATAATGAGCGACAGATTGACAGCATTAAGTCCACATGCATCAATAATCACTCTCAATGTAAACGGATTGAACTCTCCAATAAAAAGACACAGAGTGGCAAAATGGATTAAAAAACAAGATCCAACAATTTGTTGCCTCCAGGAAACACACCTCAGCCCCAAGGACAAAACCAGGCTCAGAGTGAAGGGGTGGAGGACAATACTTCAAGCTAATAGCAAGCAAAAAACGGCAGGTGTTTCAATTCTTAAATCAGACAAAGTGGATTTCAAAATAAGACAGGTAAAGAGAGACACAGAGGGACAATATATAATGATCAAAAGGACACTTCATCAAGAAGAAATAACACTTATAAATATCTATGCACCCAACACAGGAGCACCAAGATTCATAAAGCAACTATTAACAGACCTAAAGGAAGATGTTAAAAACAACACAACAATAGTAGGGGACCTCAACACCCCACTCACATCAATTGACAGATCATCCAGACAGAAAATCAACAAGGAAATAGTGGAGCTAAATGAAAAACTAAAACAATTGGACTTAATAGGCATATATAGATCACTTCATCCTAAAACAGCTGAATACACATTCTTCTCAAGTGCACATGGAACATTCTCTAGGATAGACCATATGTTGGGAAACAAGGCAAGCCTCTACAAATTTAAAAAAATTGAAATAATAACAAGCATCTTCTCCAATCATAATGCTATAAGGCTAGAAATTAATTACAAGAAAAAGCTGAGAAAGGCACAAAGATGTGAAGACTAAACAACACACTACTGAACAAGCAATGGATCATTGAAGAAATAAAAAAATACCTGGAAACAAATGAAAATGATAGCATGCCATACCAACTCATATGGGATACAGCAAAAGCTGTATTAAGAGGAAAATTCATCGCAATACAGGAACATCTTAACAAACAAGAAAAATTCCAAATAAGCAATCTTAAACTACACCTAAGTGAACTAGAGAAAAAAGAACAAATGAAGCCCCAAGTCAGCAGAAGGAGAGAAATGATAAAAATCAGAGCAGAAATAAATACTATTGAAAGGAAAAAGGCAGTAGAAAGGATCAATGAAACAAGGAGCTGGTTCTTTGAGAAGATAAATAAAATTGACAAACCCCTAGCCAGACTTACAAAGAAAAAAAGGGAGAAAGCTCAAATAAACAAAATCAGAAATGAACGAGGAGAAATAACAACAGACTCTGCAGAAATACAACAGATTATAAGAGAATACTATGAAAAACTATATGCCAACAGAATGGATAACCTAGAGGAAATGGATAAATTCTTGGACTCCTACAATCTCCCAAAGCTCACTCAAGAAGAGGCAGACAATTTGAACAGACCAATCACAAGGAAAGAGATTGAAACAGCAATCAAAAACATCCCAAAGAATAAAACCCCAGGACCAGATGGCTTTCCTGGGGAATTCTACCAAACTTTCAGAGAGGATTTAATACCTATCCTTTTCAAGCTATTCCAAAAAATTAGGGAGGATGGAACACTTCCTAACACATTCTATGAGGCCAACATCACGCTGATACCAAAACCTGACAAGGACACTACGAAAAAAGAGAACTACAGTCCAATATCACTGATGAACATAGATGCAAAAATTCTAAACAAAATTTTGGCAACCAGAATTCAGCAATTCATCAAAAGGATCACACATCATGATCAGGTGGGATTCATACCAGGGACACAGAGATGGTTCAACATCCGCAAATCAATCAACGTGATACACCACATCAACAAACTGAGGAATAAAAACCAATGGTCATCTCAATAGATGCAGAGAAGGCATTTGACAAGATCCAACAGCCGTTTATGATAAAAACTCTGAACAAAATGGGCATAGAAGGAAACTACCTCAACATAACAAAGGCCATATATGACAAAACCATAGCCAACATCATACTCAATGGGCAAAAACTGAACACCATTCCCCTGAAAACAGGAATGAGACAAGGATGCCCTCTATCACCACTCTTATTTAACATAGTACTGGAAGTCCTGGCCAGAGCAATCAGGCAAGAAAAAGGAATAAAAGGAATCTAAATGGGGGGGAAGAAGTGAAACTCTCGCTGTTTGCAGATGACATGATCTTATATATAGAAAATCCCAAAGAATCCATTGGAAAACTGTTAGAAGTAATCAACAACTACAGCAAAGTTGCAGGGTATAAAATCAATTTGCATAAATCAGTAGCATTTCTATATTCTAATAACGAACTAACAGAAAAAGAACTCAAGAACACAATACCATTCACAATCGCAACAAAAAGAATAAAATACCTACGGGTAAATTTAACTAAGGAAGTGAAGGACCTATATAATGAAAATTCCAAGGCCTTTCTGAGAGAATTGGATGACGACATAAGGAGATGGACAGACATTCCATGTACATGGATTGGAAGAATAAACATAGTTAAAATGTCCATTCTACCTAAAGCAATCTACAGATTCAACACCATCCCAATCAGAATCCCAATGACATTCTTTACAGAATTAGAACAAAGAATCCTAAAATTCATATGGGGCAACAAAAGACCCCTAATTGCTAAAGCAATCCTGAGAAAAAAGAACAAAACGGGAGGCATCACAATCCCTGACTTCAAAACATACTACAAAGCTACAGTAATCAAAACAGCATGGTACTGGTACAAAAACAGGTGCACAGATCAATGGAACAGAATTGAAAGCCCAGAAATAAAACCACACATCTATGGACAGCTTATCTTCGACAAAGGAGCTGAGGGCATACAATGGAGAAAAGAAAGTCTTTTCAACAAATGGTGCTGGGAAAACTGGAAAGCCACATGTAAAAGAATGAAAATTGACCATTCTTTTTCACCATTCACCAAAATAAACTCAAAATGGATCAAAGACCTAAAGGTGAGACCTGAAACCATAAGGCTTCTAGAAGAAAACGTAGGCAGTACACTCTTTGACATCGTATTAAAAGGATCTTTTCAGACACCATGCCTTCTCAGAGAAGGGAAACAATAGAAAGAATAAACAAATGGGACTTCATCAGACTAAAGAGCTTCTTCAAGGCAAATGAAAACAGGATTGAAACAAAAAAACAACCCACTAACTGGGAAAAAATATTTACAAGTCATATATTTGACAAAGGCTTAATATCCATAATATATAAAGAACTCTCACAACTCAGCAACAAAAAATCAAACAACCCAATCAAAAAATGGGCTGTGAATAGGCACATGAAAAGATGCTCATCATCACTGATCATCAGGGAAATGCAAATGAAAACTACACTTAGATATCACCTTACACCCCTTAGAATGACAAAAATATCTAAAACTAATAGTAACAAATGTTGGAGAGGTTGTGGAGAAAAAGGAACCTCATACACTGCTGGTGGGAATGCAAACTGGTGCAGCCACTATGGGAAACAGTATGGAGATTCCTCAAAAAATTAAAAATAGAACTACCATACGATCCAGCCATCCCACTACTGGGTATCTATCCAAAGAGCTTGAAGTCAGCAATCCCAAAAGTCCTGTGTACCCCAATGTTCATTGCAGCATTATTTACAATAGCCAAGACATG
>NW_025792219.1:0-14544 GCF_021613505.1 Equus quagga | reverse complement strand
AAGAGGGCAGGGTAAATTTTGTACCGAATTTCTTTTTAAGTTTAATACAAGAAAGCAAGAGAATTTATTTACTGACTTTAATTCCTTTGCACTTTCACGTATTCGCATTATAACTAGCAGAGGGACATATTTTACGCTTCAATTGTCTCTAAAATTTGATAACAGGAGGGGAAAATACTCAACCAAGTTGAGCTTTCCTAGCAAGACCATATTTTATATTTTGGCCATTTCAAATTCTTTTAAATCACTGCTGATTGGCACGGCTTTTATCTGAAAGACGTGACCAGTTTTAATTTGTCATGAGCACTTTTGTGGAACGTGTGGCTGAGCAGTGAGCAGGCTGGACCTGCCCCACCTTGGGGAGGGTGAGTAGGCGGGCCGCGGTGGATGGGGGAGAAGGCAGGCAAAGGGAAATCTGAGTTGAGCTTCCCTCTCTGAGACATCTCTGCCAGGGCCAGAACTTCCGGAATAACATCCCATGGCGGACTGTTCAGTGGGAGACTGTACTGCCCAGAGGCTAAGTGTGACCCCTGCAGGGTGAAGCAGGAGCTGAGCAAGAGTCCAAGAGGCTCCTCTAATTCTGTCACAGCCCAGCTGTGTTAACAGGGCCTTTGTGACCACAGCAGATTAAAAAACAGTCATCAGAAATTATCTCTTGAGATGAGCATTGATATTTAACTGCTTTATTACATAACATATAAGGTGCTCCAAATCCATTTTCATCAAGTCAAATATAGCTTTAAAAGTAGCCTAATTAATAATCACATGAATGGGAAAAATATTTTGTATTTATTTAAAAGAAAGCATAAGCTAATACTGTCTCAATTTTTCCTGGATCATAATTTTTTCCCATTTCTAAGAGTTGAAAATTGATATTAAGTGCATTTTAATATTTTTATTTGCTATTGGAAATAATTGGTAAAATTTGCATTCACTAGACAAAACCACGTTTTATAGGTTTAACCTTAGGTAATTTAAGAATTAATCTGCAATTCCATTTAGAATACATGTGATTTTGATTCCTGATTTGTAATTTTTAACATTACTTTCTCACATTTTGTAACAATTTTGTAACATGTAATAAAAAATTGATTGCTTTAATTAATATGGATGAAATTAACATTGGCCTGTATGTTAAGCAATACAGTCCAAGGGATTCTAGAATATATTTAAATTCTCATTGGTTATTTCATGAACTTTGCAAGCAAATATATTGTTGCAGAATGCAAAGTACTCATATTAATGGCAAGAGCAAGAGACTAACTTTTACTTTTTTAAGTTGGGCTCCCTTTTTTTGGTCAGGAAGATTGGTCCTGAGCTAACATCTTGTTGCCAATCTTCCTCTTTTTTTCCCTCCCAAAGCCCCAGTACATAGTTGTATATCCTAGTTGAGGTCATTCTAGTTCTTCTATGTGGGAGGCTGTCACAGCATGGCTTGATGAGCGGTGCTGTGGTCTGTGCCCAGGATTCAAACCAGTTAACCCTGGGCCCCCGAAGCAGAGTGCACGAGTTTAACCACTTGGCCATGGGGCCGGCCCCCTTAAGAGACTAACTTTATCTTCCATTTGATGTTCTATAGCTCCCACTGTTCAGTTGTCTACGGAAATGAGTTACATATACACTTATATTATGTTCTTAAATAGGCATATAGAATGTACTCTAGCTTGCCGGAAAATTTCCTTAAAGCTGTACAATAAATACCTTGTAATTGTGTCTGATGGTCCTCTGACAGATTCCCCTATTATTTATCCACTATTGATACTTATTCACCAACACGCAAAAAGATACCTGTTCATTTGCTAAATTTGGTATCGTGAAGCCTGTGACCTTGCTCTGTGATTACACCACAGACAGTGCTGAAACATCACACCAGGTTTTGCAAAGCCTTTCTGATCGTTATTTTGTCAACTCTCCAAGGCTGGGATGAAATCAAAAGCACACCTGCTATGATGCAAGTATGCAGCAACGGCCCTTTTTATTGCTAGGGATAAGTTGCCATAAAATGATAGAAATGAATGTAATTTTTGTACCAAAACTTATCATCGAAAGAAGACATACAGATAGCACATAAAACATAAAAATTTCAGCCAAATTAATAATCCAAAAAATGTAAAGTAAAATGAAACAAGGACACTATTTTCCATAAAATGAATTAATATGTAAAAAAATATACAAAAGTTGGGGCCAGGCTGGTGGTGTAGTGGTTAAGTTTGCACGCTCCACTTCAGTGGCCTGGGGTTCTCAGGTTCGGACCCCAGGGCTGGACATAGCACTGCTGGTTAAGGCACACTGTGGCAGCATCCCACATAAATTAGAGGAAGATTGGCATGGATGTTAGCTCAGCAACAATGTTCCTCAAGCAAAAAGAAGAGGATTGGCAACAGATGTTAGCTCAGGGCCAGTCTTCCTCACAAAAACACTAAAAAGTAAAAGTAAACAAAACATAATACCTAGTGTTAGAGATAGCTTGAGATAGTGTCCACTTTACCCTTTTAGAGGCAATGTGGCAATTTCCAGGAAGTCAATTTGACAATATATCAAAATCTTTAAAATGTGCACATATTTCATTAAGAATTTCCACTTGGTGATTTATCACTGAGGAAGAATCTTGAAGTCACAAAAAGCATGAACTGTTTATATATTTATGCTTATAATAGTGAGAAAAGTGTAAACAGCCTACAAGTCCATACACCAATACAATGAAATGCCATGATGCCATTAAAAATATCTCAAAGTATGTTTAATGATCAATAAAACAACCACCTTTATTGAGTGTACAAAACACGTAGATCTATACAAAGTTCTTTCTGTTTATCGAGAATTTCTACATTGTCTATAATATGCATGGATTATTCACTCTGTAATCAGAAAAAGTAGATCACTATTATTTAAATGAAGAGCCTCACTCATATAGCTCAAATAGTCTGAAAAGTAAAGTCTATCTAGAATTAGATCAAAATTCCTTAAAGTAAATTTCAGGAAACTTTTGTTAATGCACATTATTGGGATTCTCACTGCATTTTTCCATTGGAACTATACTTGTCATTTTTGGATCTATAGAGAAGGGCTTGGTTTGGGTGATTCATAGAGTTTATGTATATAAACAACTTACAGTAAGAACTTAGTGTTTCAACCCACCTGAAGAGCAAAACCATTTTCTGTTATCAATTTTTTTTGCTTTTCTTTGTTTCCTCCTTAATACATGCTAATGTTGACATCATATTAGAAGTAATATATTTAAGGAAGAACTAAAGGATATGAAAAAGGAATTCATACTGGAAGAGAGTTAGATCCACTGACAAATGCAGTGCCTTCCAATGGATAGTGTATGGCCCTATGAAGACAACATACTGCTATTAACAGCCAGCTTGGAAACCCTGGATGAGCAAATTCATCTCTGCAGAGCTCCGGTATCTCCATCTGTAAAATGAGGATAATGAAACTTACCTTCCTTGGTGCTCATTCAAGAATATCTCTTCAGGGAGGTGTTTGGAGTCATTAAAAAAACACAAAACAATAATAACAAAAGAAATAGTCCTTGGTCATGAAGAATTAGACACTACATTGCAAGAAAAGAAAAGATGCAGGAAGACTGCAAAGCAGTCCCATGCACATAGCTGCAGGATGTCATAATGAACAGCAATAATGACCTGACATGTGCTAAAGTTACTGTCAAACAATGGCATGGCTGATCTGTCAGAAGGGCCCATGGAAATCACCGAAAAAATCCACTCATCCCGATTGAACCTGACCATCTTGAATAATGAGTGAAAGTGGAACCTCAAGCACCGCACTGCCCTTTACACAGCATCACAACTCTCCTCCGAACATTCCTGTTCAGTTCATGACTGTTCAGCCCTGCAGACAGAGCAATCACTATTAGTGAGATCTGCCAACTGCAGACAAAATGGGATGCCATTGCACCATCTTCATAGCTGCAATACAATTTAAGAGTACCAAATATTTTTAACAATCCAAAATGTCATTAGGAAAGAAATGACATTAGGATAAGTGTAAAACAAATACTAGAGAAAAGGAACCAAGTAACAACTACTTATGCCTAATTACATAAACTGGACCCACTGATTACCACAGAGTATGGGGTATTGGAGCCTTGTTAACATCCCTTCTGCATCTTTGTCACTAGGCAGAAATAAAGCTGAAATAGGATTCAAATGAAGTTTGCCAGGTTTTACTTTATGGCTTGCACATAGGGAGAAACTCCCAGTCCCAACGTGGAGCTGGTTCCATAAACAGGCCACACACATCTGGACATGGGTGAGGACCAGGCCCCCAAAGAGACCAAGGATAGTGAGATTCATGTAAGAACAATCCTTCCCAGGTAATCAGCTTTATCCTACACCCTTCCCATTCTTGCTTCTCGTACTCTAGGCTAAACAAGCTGTTTCTTATCTCTAAGCTTTGACTTCTGCCCCCTCATCTCCTCGTATGTCCTCATCTTGCTTCCATTAATCTCCTCTTGCCTGCACCATTTTCCCCAAAGTCCATTCTTCAAAGTCATTTATTCATTCATTTATTAAAAACTTAACACAGTTCCCAGTACTGTGCTAGGTGTTGGGAATAATTCGAAGCACAAGACACAGAAGATCTGTGCACCATGGAGCTTCCATTCTAGTTACAAAGATTTTAAAAGCACAGACGGAAATTTTCAGATGATATATCTTCTCAGAGAATGTGATTCAGGGTGAGATTTGGAACATAAGGAGTCAACTCTTTTCTAGAGGAAGACCACTCCAGATCAATGAGGCAGCAAATGCAAAAGTCCCTGGGAAAGAGTGACTTATGAGGAACTGGAGTGCACTTAGAGAGGCTGGGTGCACAGGGTCTTGGAGGACATTTCTTCTGTATAGTCCTACCTGGTCTCTCAAGCAGAGATAATCACTCATTTCAGAAAGCTTCGTCGGAGAAGTCTCCTTTGAAAGGTTGAAAGGCGAGTTGTATGTACTCTATGAAGCTGTTCCTGATTGGGCCCACCCCCAGCAATCTCTCTCTCCCCTGATCATCCACTGTAGTCACCTATCAGTTGTTCTGCACATCACACCCTGTCCACACTTTCAAATGTAGACCCCTTGTCTCCTCACTTGGATAGTGAGTATCCTGAAGTCAAGATCTGTTTTCTGTCTGTATCCCTCAGAGTGAATCTTTCTTGACTCATTCGTTCCTTCATTCACTCGCTCAAACAATAGTTTTTGAGCACCTATTATGTGCTGGAGATACAGCAGTGAACAAGACAGACAAGGACCCCCCTCTAATGGAGCTTACTTTCTAGTGTGGGAGACAGAAAATAAGTTAAATGCACAAACGAGATATTTCAGATAAGAGTAATTGCTATGAAAAGTAAAATAGGGAGATAAAATAGCCAGTAACTCAGCAGGTGAGGTATATAGATTGCAGTAGATGTGTAATCAAGAAGGACAGAGAGGGGAGAGAGAAGCTAAGTAGATTATCCACAGTTTAAAGGGGTCAGAAGGGTAGTTGGAGCCAATCAAGAAACTGCAATGAGAAGCTAGAAAAGTAAAAGTGCCAAAACCATTACACTTTGTTGTACTATGTTTTTAAGTAGTGTTAGGACAATAAAAAGTCATATTATAGACTCATCATAACATAGTTTCCATTACATATGCCATTGTATCACCTTATTATGAGGAATCTTGATTGATTAGCCCTTTTACCATTCTAGTAACGGATCTCCATTTAGTGGGCTCCAACTTTGCTAATAGTAAATTCTGCTCTATAGAATTGTCAATCATCAATCCATTATTCATGCTCAATAACTAATATTATAACAGGGATCCCGTGTAGTTTCACTATAAAAGAAAACAATCACCAGCATCCAGCCAGGATACTGAGGTAAAGGGAATCAAACACTGTTGCAGAAATTGAGTTAATATACCCTTCATTAAAATGTGAAATACCCTGGCCAAGAGCTCTGTCTTCATCTTTGAATTCTCAACCACTGGCCCAATTTCTGGCATAGGACACTCTTTAGTAAATATTTACTGACAATAAAATAAATGAATGATAGTCTAATGACTCTAACAGTAAGCTAATGAATCTAATGTATTTATTAGATTTTGTTAATATCATGAAGAAAATATTAGGTGGCGAATCTCAAGCTGTTGGGGTTCTTAAAAAGAACCAACCAAAGGTTTCTGTGACAAGATTGGTATGAACTCAGAAATCAATTACAGGAATAAACCTGGAAAACTCACAAATATGTAGAGATTAAACAATATGCTCCTGAACAAACAAGAAGTCAAAGAAGAAATCAAAAGAGAAATCAAAATTTATCTTGAGGCAAGTGAAAATGGAAACACAACATACTAAAACTTATGGGATGTGGCAAAAGCAGTCCTAAGAGGGATGTCTGTAGCAATACACGCCTACATTAAGATAAAGAGGAAGATCTCAACAGAATGGCCTAACTTTACACATTAAGAAAGTAGAAAAAGAAGAACAAAAATGGCCCCAAATTAGTAAAAGAAAGGAAAACAAAGATCAGGTCAGAAATAAATGGAACACAGACTAAAAAGACAATAGAAAAGATCCATGTAAGAGTTTTCTGAGGAGACAAACAACAGAGACAAACCATTAGCTAGACTAACCAAGAAAAAGAGGAAACAAATAAATAAAACTATAAATGACAGAGAAGACATTACAACTGATATCAGAGAAGTGCAAAGAATTATAAGAGACTATTATGAAGAATTATACACCAACAAATTGGACAACCTAGAAGAAATGGATAAATTCCAAAATCATACGACAAGACTGAATCATGAAGACATAAAAAGTATGAACACACCAGTTACTAGTAAGGAGATTGAATCACTAATCAAAAACCTCCCAATAACAAAAAGTCCGGGATCAGATAGCTTCACTGGTGAAACCTACCAAACATTTAAGAAGAATTAATGCCAATCCTTCTCAAACTCTTCCGGAAAAAAGGGAAGAGAATGGAACACGTCCAAACTGATTTTATGAAGCCAACATTACCGTGACACCAAAGTCAGACAAGGACACTACAAGAAAGTAAAATTGTAGGCCAATATCTCTGATAAACGTGGATCAAAAAAACCTCAGAAAATACTAGCAAACTGAAAACTGAATTCAAGAGTACATTAAAAGGATCATACACCATAATCAAGTGGGATTTATTCCAGAGATGCAAGGATGGTTTGATGTTTACAAATCAATGTGATAAATCTCATTGAGAGAATGAAGGAAAAAAATCATATGATCATGTCAGTAGACGTAGTGAAAGTTATCTGACAAAAGTCAACATCCTTTCATGATAAAACTCTCCAAAGACTGAGTATAGACGAATGTACTTCAACATAATAAAGCCAGGTATAACAAGCCCACAACTAACATCATACTTAACAGTGAAAAGCTTAAAGTCTTTCCTCTCAGACCAAGAACAAGGCAAGGATATCCACTCTCACCACATTTATTCAACATACTGGAAGTCCTGGCCAATACAATTAAGCAAACAAAAAAAAGAAAAGAAAGGAAAGAAATAAGGATCAAAAGAAAGAACGAAAGAAGGAAAGTAAAAAAGAAAGAAGGAAGGACAGGAGGAAAGAAAGAGAGAAAGAGAAAAAGAGAGAAAGAAAGAGAAAGAGAGACAGAGAGAGAGAGAAAATCCATCCAAATCAGAAAATGAGTAAAACTGTCCCTATTTGTAGATGGCATGATATTATACATAGAAACTCTAAAGACTCCAGCAAAGCACTATTAAAACTAATAAACAAATTCAGTAAAGTTGTAGGATAAAAAACCAATATACAAAAATTACTTGCATTTCAAAAAATCAACCAAAAACTATCAGAAAGAGAAATTAAGAATACAATCTCACTTACAATAAGATCAAAAGAATTTAGAAATACATAGGAATAGTTTTACCCAAGGAGGTGAAATATCGGTATGCTGGAAACTATAGGATGTCAATGAAAGAAATGGAAGAAGACATGAATAAATGGAAAGATAACTCCTATTCATGGATTGGAAGAAATAATATTGTTAAAATGTCCATATTACCCAAAGGGATCTACTTTGAGTCAATGCAATCCCTATCAAAATTCCAATGCCATTTTTCACAGAAACAGAACAAACAGTCCTAAAATTTTAATGGAACCACAAAAGGCCCCAAATAGCCAGAGCAATCTTAAGATGGAAGAACGAAGCTGGAGCCATCACACTTTCTGATTCCAACTATATTGTAAAGCTATAGTAATGGGAAGAGTATTGTATTGGCATAAAAACAGATGCATGGGTGAATGTAGCAGAATAGATAGCCCAGAAACATACCTGTGAGTATATGGTCAATTAATTTTTGACAAATGAGTCAAAAATATGCAGCAGGAAAAGGCTAGTCTACTCAATATATGGTGTTGGGAAAACTGAACAGCCACATGCAAAAGAATGAAACTGGACTCCTATCTTACACTATACACAAAAATCAACTTCAAATGGATCGAAGATCTGAACATAAGGCTTGAAACCATAAAACTCTTAGAAGTAAACATAAGGTGTAAGCTCCTTGACATTGGTCTTAGCAATGATTTTTTTGGATTTGACACCAAAAGCAAAGACAACAAAAGGAAAGATAAACAAGTGTGACTACATCAATCTAAAATTCTTCTGCACAGCAAAGAAAACTATCAACAAAATGAACAAAATGAAGAGGTAACACTCTTGGTTAGGATGTAAACTGGTACAACGACTATGGAAAGCAGTAAGGAATTTCCTCTAAAAATTAAAAACAGAGCTGCCATATGATCCAGCAATCTCACTTCAGTGTATATATGCAAAGGAAATAAAACCATTATCCCAAAGACATATCTGTACTCCCATGTTCACCGTAGCATTGCTCACAACAGTCAAGGTATGGAAAAAAACCTAAGTGTCCATCGACAGATGAAAAGATAAAGGAAATGTGGGATATATACACAATGGAATATTTTCAGCCTTAAAAAGTAAGGAAATTCTGTCATTTACCCATGATAACATGGATAAACCTGGAGGACATTATGCTAAGGGATACAAGCCAGACAGAGAAAGACAAATACCACATGGTATCACTTCTAAGTGGAATCTCAAAAGAAAAAGAACAGTTGAACTCATAGAAACAGAGAGTACAATCATGCTTGCCAGGGGCTGGGGGGTGGGGGAAATAGGGAGAGGTTGGTAAAAGGGTACAAACTTTCAGTTATAAGATGATAAGGTCCGAGGATCTAGTGTATAATATAACTATAGTTGATAACACTGTATTGTATAACTGAGATTTCTTGAGAGCAGAGCTTAAATGTTTTCACCCCGCCCAAAGAAAATATGTGAGGTGATGGAGGTGTTATTTAACTGGATGGGCGGGGGGAAGGGGGAATCCTTTCACAATGTATATGTATATCAAGTCATCATGTTGTACACTTTAAATATCTTACAATTTTATTTGTGTATTATACCACAATGAAGCTGAAAAAATAAAAAAGACCAGTGTCTTGCAAGGACAGACGAGTATCTGTCAATCCCAATTCCCAAGTTTTGGAGAACAAATGTGGTTGGCCCAGCTTGGGTCAGTAGTCTTCCTTTAAACTAATCAGCTCAGGCGTTGGGCATGATTACATAATACAAACATGGCAGGCAGGGCCCACCATTGTGGGGTGACTTCTTAGATAAGGACATTATAGGCAAGATGCACATTCCAAAAAGAATTTACCACAATTATCTAATTCGATCTTGCCTTTTTGAGGGGGTTTACAGAAAGAACAAACTAAGTACCGTTTAGAGCACTTTTTCTCGTAGACCCAGACTTAGTAGACTGTCATCTCTTAGAAAGCTCATTACTCCTATGAACTTTGGAATCGAAAAGATAAATCAGCCTTTTGCCTGTTTACCAAAACTTGCAAACTGCCTTATGGGGATGTTTTTGAAGCATCCTATACTAAACACAGCATTTAGTACAGGTCCCTGACCTATACTAATCTCTCATTACATTCACTATCAGTCTTCACATTAACCGTCTTAACTCACCAGTTTCCTCAAAGTTAAAAACTACATTAGTATTTCCTTTCTCACTCCTTGTGTTCCTTTTAACTTAGAAATCCCTGTCTCTTTCCTGTCTTGAAAGCTTCAGACTTAATCAAGAATAATGAATTTTTCATTACATGAAAGATATTTTTAAAAGATAAAAGCTGAATCTTTTGAAATTCAGTGCTAAATTCTCAAGTTCACCGAAAGATGTATAATATGGACTGTCATTAATTTGATGATAGTTATTTCCCTTGAACTGATACGTGCATTCATTCAAAAGAAGTAAGAAAAGGTGCAGTGACCTGCAAAATACAATTAAAATAAGTACCATTTTAGTGGTAGTTTTTCAAGGAATATTCCACAATAACTATTCAATACCTTGTTAAGTTTTGAATTTCAGAGCTCATAATGAAATGTCAGGAAGATAGTGTTAAAAATAGACACAAAACCCTTCAGAGATTTAGGGTTTTCTTTTCACAAAGATGAGAGTGGAATAAAGCAATTGTTCTTATAATCCTTTATAAGCACTAACACTATCTGACCTATGGTCTCTACAAGATTATTTTGAGATATGGGGAAAAAAGTGGGAGGAAAGTCAACTTTTGTATGCAAGATGTTGGGTAGTAGGTTTATAGGTAAAATGTAGCAGAATACACAGTAAGATAATAATTGCCTGTTCATGGCTAAAACAGGATGGATAAAATAAGATAGGGAACTACAAAATAAACATATAATAATATACCATATATAATAATAATAACAATACTAATAACATATAGTAATACCTAGTAGCAGACCAGGCCAATTTATTTGGAGAAAATTATGAAAACATGCAGGCCATCAGTAACGCTGATAACTTATTACATGGACAAAAAAGCAATCACATTTTTCCATTCTGGAGACTGTATTTGCTAGTCTAATAGCAGACTAGATGGTAATATAGACTAGACTAGATATAAACTCAATGTGCTTATTCTGTTTAGTTTCTTCATTTCCTTAAATTCTGGAATAATTTTTGGGAGAAAGAAAGTGATTAGTGCTTGTTTCCTTTTCTTGAAACTGAAATTTACATTATTGAAAAATTAAATAACAGGTCACCATATAAATGTCCCTGAGTTTTCAGAGAACAGACACATTCAGCGAACAGAGCCAGGACTCTTCTGGATGTAAATGGCAAAGACACAATTCAGTCTTGGCTTTAGCTCATCTAACAGAATGCTCAAGAACAGGCTTCAGTTACAGCTGTATCCAGGGCACAAGGATCCCTAGGATTGGGTCCTACCCTTTCCATTCCTATCTTCCTCTGGCTTGGCTCATTTGGTTTGTTTCCTCCATCAAATCTTGTATCTTGTAATAAAGACAAGGAAGCCTGGTGGACTTTGACGTCTACAGGAATACTCACAGGGCCCTCTCTGTCACTAGGAATCTCCTCTGGGTATGGGTTTGCCCCCTAGCACTTGGGAACCATATGTTTCTCCCCAAAGCTTTTTTGGTTTCTGAACATTATCAAGGATGGTCCATTTTTTTCTGATCCAAGCTGTTGCTCAAGAAAGAGATACAGATACTTCAGGTATCTGGTAGTACAGCTCAAAGAAGAGTAATTTTCTAGGGTGTCCATATTTTCCAAGCAACTGCAGAGGCATCAATCAGGGCCACAATGCTCCTCCATTCACCTGCCAACAGAGTGGGGACAGCCTAGTTAATTTTTGAAAGACTGTGCTGGCTCACTCCTCCCCCACATAATAATCAGAGCTTTTCAGTGCTGTGCAATGGATGAGCATCATAGCAATGTCATCAGTGCCCACACATATTCAATGAAAACAGAGACTTTGAAAAAATATCATATACAAAATAACTGCATTGAGTTCCAACAGATAAATTAGAGCCAATTAAACTTTCTTTGAAAGTTAACACCATGAAAAAAAATTTTTTGTTTTTTCAAAGTAAAAATGAAGATGAACAGATTCTGATAATGCCTGCAAAGACCATAGACTTTTTCATTTCAGAAAGCAGAAGAATATTAACATGACAGAATATTCACAAGCAATTTTGACATGCATCTCTTCCCAGTATTCAAAGATCTCAATTGTATAATAAGCTATTAGTTTGAAAAAAGAAAAGAAAAGGAAAAACACCTCTACTAAGTATATTTTAGAACATAGCTTAATATTTTTTGAGTAGCTGAGTAAAAGAGATAAAGTATATGAAAAACTCAAATGCTCTTTAGTGACAAAGAGGTAATTGATTTTTCTGTAACGACAACAGTAAGAGCTGAGCATGTGTACTACTGTGATTTTAAATAGCAATGCATGCTCCTCTTAATACGCTTTTTATATACTATTTCTCACTCTCTCTCTGCATATATATATTTGAAAATTAAATTTTATTGAAATGAAAACATTAAACATTATCAAACGAATAATAGATAGTATAATTAGAATTCCTGCTTTGCCATTTTTTTCAAGTATTTGGTCATATTAATCACTTGCTCTAAAATTTCAACATGGACACATGGAAAGTGCACAGTTCCACATATCTCAGTTGGAGAGTTCCAATTTGGTTAATATGGAGTAAACACACTCCACCTTATCTGTCTTAATGATTACAACAAAAAATTCTGGATAAAATACACAGGGTAACTATCAGAGGACTGTAAAAGTTGGATAAGAGCAGGTCGACTCAAAAAGGATTATCCAGTGTTGAGTTCTCTGAGTTGGTTCCCTCCTTCCTTTCTCCTTTCATCCTCCCTCCCTTTCTCCTCCTCCTCCTCCTCCTCTCAACCTCCTCCTCCACCTCCTCCATCTTCTTCCTTTTATATATCTGGGCTTGACCTCTGGAACAGCCTGAACCAGAATTGCAAACAGGCACAGACGGGGAGGCACCAATAGAAACCCTATCTCTGTTCAGAGTACCAGGAGTGGGGGTTCTATACAGTATGGAAATTTTTTGACTTTCAAAGGATAGCAAACCTTTTGATACCCTAGCAACAGGCAAGGAATGGAAGCTCCACCCCTGAGACCTGCCGCCCAAACATCATGGTGGACACAGCTTTCATGGGGCAGTCATTTGGCCTCTCAAGTTTCAGGAACAATATGGAGCCTCCAAATCTCTCTACTGTCACAGCAGAGATAGCCCCTGTGGGATGAAACCTTTTAGACTCTTAAGTGGCAGCAAGGAGGTCTCTGTGAAGAAAAGCTCTCCTTGACTTTCCTCAACCTACACCAAAAAGAGGTAGTGGGAGCTGTGAAGCCATCTGTGGTGGCCCCACAGGCTTTTATCTCAGTGCATATCTCCAAGGTAAGCCTATTTGAAAAAGGTCTGTAACAGAGAGCCCTCTACCCATAAAACCAGGAAAGGGTACCCCTGTGAACAAGAGTGTGTGTGGAGGAACACAGGGACTGTGTTTGTGAAGAGCTTGTGTTTATGAAGTTCTAAGCTTTGCATGCATGAAAACAATGGGAATGAGTATAGCAAAGGATTCCAGAACTGAACTATGGTGTAGATACTGCCTAGGCCCCAGACTAGCATCTGGGAGGTGCACAGGTGGGGCAAACTAGAATATCATCGTGAAGGCTTTGAAACTGAACCAATAGCAGAACAAAAGCCTGAAGAAGCCTGGTAAGGACCTGTGGTCTAAATCTTGCCAGGGTGACTGACTTCTGAAACAAAAATTTCCAGAAGATTGAAATAGGACCTAGAGTTTCATAACATAGTATTCAAAATGTCCAGGATACAATCCAAAAATTATTAGGCATAAAAGGAAGCAGAAAAACCCAAATAATTATCATGGGATAAGGCAATCAACAGAAGGCAACCATAAGATGACCCAAATACTGGAATAATACGACAAAATTTTTTTCTTTTGGAGATTTTATATTTCCTTTTTCTCCCCAAAGCCCCCTGGTACACAGTTATATTATATATATATATGTATGTATGTATATATATACACACACAGTTTTTTTCTTTTTTTTTAGTTGTGGGTCCTCCCAGTTGTGGCATGTGGGACACCGCCTCAGCATGGCTTGATGAGTGGTGCCATGTCCTTGCCCAGGATCCGATCTGAACTGGCAAAACCCCAGGCCGCTGAAGCAGAATGGGCGAACTTAACCACTTGGCCATGGGGCTGGCCCCAAGACAAAAATTTTAAGACAGCTGTTATAAACATGCTCTAAGATGTGTAAGAGCAAACACTCTTGAAATAAATGGAATGATAGATCTTCTTAGAAATTAAATATAAGCTAATTATTCGTTTCTAGATGAAAATTCTAGAACTAAAAAATACTATAACACAAATAAAACATTCACTGGACGGGCTTAATGCTAGAATGAAATGATAGAGAAAATGCTTGATGAACTTGACAGATTATTACAAATTATCTATTCTGAAAACAAAGAAAGAATATTGAAAAAAAAATGAACAGAGCCTGAAGAATCCATGGGACAATATCAAAAGATCTAAAAACTATGTCATCAGTCTCAGAATGATTG
>NW_025792218.1:0-4734 GCF_021613505.1 Equus quagga | reverse complement strand
AGATGAAGGAGCTCAT
This sequence comes from Equus quagga, assembly GCF_021613505.1. NCBI lineage: Eukaryota > Metazoa > Chordata > Mammalia > Perissodactyla > Equidae > Equus > Equus quagga. The sequence goes on along the minus strand of NW_025792218.1, from coordinate 4,718 downwards.
GGATTACCCAGCTGAAGGCAGGCACTGATCCTCTAGACAACGTCTCTGTAGCCCCAAGCTTCCTCAGCCAGGGCTCTTCTGCCTTGGCACATTTGGCCAGCTCCAGAGAAAGAGCCCAAGAATCCTGTGGACATATCTGTAGCTACCATAACGTGATATCATAAGAATTGGAATTTTTTGTTGGTGACAAAGTTACAGTACTCTCATGTACCCACATTCAAAAGGAAGTGATTTCACTCATATGTGGGAGATAAACTAACAAACTCATGGATACAGAGAACAGACTCTTGGTTACCAGAGGGGAAGAGGATGGAGAGAGGGCGAAAAGGGTAAAGGGGCACATGTGTATGGTAACGGACGGCGACTAGGCTTTCGGTGGTGAACACGATGTAGTCTATACAGAAGTCAAAATATAATGATGTACACCTGGAATTTACATGATGTTATAAACTAATGTTACCAGAATAAAACAATTAATTAAAGTGTTAATTTCTTAAAGAGATTAATCAAAACAAAGATATTATCCCACCCAATTTAAATAGTGTTTTAGAATGTTTTTCTCTGGATCCTGTAGCAAAGGCCTTTACCTGGTTTTGGTGCCCAGCAGCCGAGGCCAAAGGCATGGAGGACTTGGCATGCTCTGTGGGGTCTCCTGCCACAAAGGTGTGTGGCCCTTCCCTCCCTGCCTCTTCCCACTAAACTGTGGGATGCTGCTCCCAATTCCTTCTCCGTGGTGAGCTTGTGACTGTGGTAACAGCTCTTTGTTCCTGGAAATCCTGTTCCTCAAACCTGGACTTACCAGACCCGCCTTTTGCGAGTAGCTTTCTTCCCCTTTTAGTCCCTTAAAATTTTTGCTCTGATCTCTAGCATACGTCCTCGGCATGATCCTGCAAATCTTTGTTGTTGTTGTTCTTACGCTACTATTGTGCTTTTCATTTTCAAGAGCTCGAGCCCGTTTTCAAAGTTTATCTCTGGATGAAGAGAAAACAACGGACACGAGGCCTTACCTTCCACAGGCAGCCTAAACCTGGAGGGTGATGGACGTCACTTCCTGTTATGTCTGCTGACCGCCATTGGCTGGGAGGGTAGAGTGGGCGGGGAAGTTGTGCGCAGGGGGCGGGGCATGGGCCGGAAGGAAAGTAATGCCAGCGCTGTCCTGTGTGGGGCGTGTCTCATGTGGATGACGCGGCTCCGGGGGCAGCTGTTTAGACATCCGTTACTCCTCCTCTAGGGGACTTCCTGAGCCACTGGGACCGAGTCAAGGACTGTTGCATGAATTTGAGTGCAAGTTCTGTGTAGAGGAGCTCTGGGGGGCTACAGGGGGCAGGGCGCTGGGGGTGGTTCTAGAGAAGGTGAGTGGAGGGCGTAAGGAATATAAGGCTATGCCAGGCGGGAGAAGGCAAGTTTTCAAATTCCCCAGATATCCCCCAAATGGCTGTGCTTCCTCAGGGTAAGCTGGTTCGATTATCCCTCATATTTTCTTCTCTCTGCCATTTTCCTGACTCTACCAAATTGACTTTGTAATATGTGGTGGGGAGTTACGGTGTATGGGTTTTATTCTATTTGGGAGTCCAGGAGAGCTGCCTTGATCCCGAGCTTCTAGCTCCGTTTTCTACTTTTTGGTTCTTCCCCATCTGTTCTTCCTTCCTTTCAAATTTACCACTCTAGCTCTTCCGCTGACTCCCCGCTGTGGACAGTGAGGTTCTCTCCTGTATGTCGCGCGAAGCCTACCACAGACTTTAAAGGAGGAACAGCCTTGGCCAGGTCCATTGTCTCCACTGTCTGCTGCTTTGCTACTGTTGGTGTCAGCTGTTGTTTTTCCCTTTGTTGTCTCTCCGGGAGGGAGTGTGTGTGTGTTTCTCCCATGTGCTTCCACGGAGGGTGAGCTTTTGGGGACACCTGAGAAAGTGGCTGCTGGGAACCTCAGGCCATCTTCTGTAGGTTCTGCCTCTTCTCTGGCTGTATGTTCTTTCCCAGGTTGTTGACTTCTGTTGGAGACCACCATCCCCTCACCTCTGCATTTGGGCATTGCTTGTCTAATGGCTCTGAGATATTTGGAATGCTCTGGCAATCCTGTCCTTGAGGAGCTCTGCCCAACGGGCCCTCATAATACCTGGGGGTAACTGGGAAGTTCCCTTCTCTGCCATGGTTATCACACACACTTCCTGCTTTGAAAGGCTCCTCGAGGTAGGAAAATTCTCTATTCCTACCTCTACCCCAAAAAGCTTGACACTTCATTCCATGGCTCTAGAATGCACTGGGTTCCAAGCTCCTCAGAGATACCATTGTTGGTCCAGGGACGATAGGTCAGGGCTGTGGTTGCCAGCATTGTCTCTGTCAGACATGGCCTCCTCCAGTCCTGGTGCCACCACTGGTCTGGTTGGGACAAGGGGCTACATCCTATGATTTCCTCGTGGGTCACATGGCTGTAATGGTGCCCCACACCTCACAGTGTTGTGCAGATGAAGATAACCCAACTGCTCACTTAGCATAGTTTGCGCTTCCTGGCATGATGTACATTGACAGAATGATAGTTTTTCTTTAATTGTGTAACACAATATACAGAAGGCTGCATAAAACGTAAATTATGGCTATAAATTAACATAACCCCCACCTAGATCAATACCTAGAACATACGAGGCTTCCAGAAGCTTCCCACATGCCTCTTCCTGATAACATCTCCCTCCCTGGCCTTAGCAGTAACCTCAACCTTATTTTCATGATGTTTCATTCTTTGTTCACATATTTGATAATTTTGTTTATTACACACTCCTCACAGGTCTGGATTTTAATCTGTAATCATATAGCATATATTCTCTCCTGCCTGGCTTTGTTCACTAAGACTTATGTATTTAACAATCATCAGTGATTCTTCCATTGTGGTTGCTAATGAAATAGACCACAACTTAGTTATCCATTCTATTGATGGTGGACATTTTGGTTGTTTATAGTCTGTGGATCTTTCACACAACAAGCCTATGGTCCTTCTTGTGCAGGTGTCCTGGGCATGGTAGATTACACAACAAAAATTCTGGGGTCCTGTGTTATGCCTATCCAAGACTTCTGAGGAAAAAAAGAAAAAAGAAAAGAAAATGTATAAAGCAAAGCATGCAGATTATCCAATTCATGTGAATGGAATAAAACAAAACTGAATGCAGGTGATGTATTGGATATACAGATGGAAGGTATATCCATGAGTACATGTTAAAGTACTCATCAGTGTGTTTTCTGTGTCCCTTCTCCCCGCTCATTCAATGTTGACATCTTCACAAATCCAACTGGAAAGAGCCGGATGGCTGGATTCAGTTCAGCAGGGGGACCCATGACTCCACGAGGAGACCTGGCCCACACTTCCTTTTCTCCTGGGAGGTGTTTATGCTTTGGACTCTGCAGAACCACAAGACAAAGGTTGGCACGTAAAGGCCTGGAGAGCCGGTGGTTGGGAGGGGACAGTCCTGCTCTGGGTGAAGGACTTGGGCCTAAGCTTGGGGAGACTGAGTGGAAAAGGAAAGAATCCTCAGGATCAGGGCGTGGGACGAGGAATGAGAGGCTGCTCCTGTGGGTAGAAGGGAGGCTGGAGGAGGAGAGACCAGAGTTGGGGGGGGGGTGTGGTGTGTGTGTGCAGAATCTGGTAAGGGGGAGTTCCAGAGAGACAGGGGCTGCCATTCTGGGGCCAGGGAATTGCATCTCCTTGGCATTGAGCTCTCCATCCTCTTCTGCTTCCTCTTCCTTTCACCCCTCCTCCTCCTCCTCTGCCCTCCTACTCTTCCCACATCCTCCCTCTCCACCCCCTCCCCTTCCTCCTCCATCTCATGATGGCACACAGGGGGCCATAGGGATCCACACCAGAGGCACAGGAAAATGTTTGAATTTATTTTAAAATCAGATGAAAAGCAGTGTTCTTTTAGGTCAAAGACAATGTTTTAACATATAATAGTAATAATACATTTTTTTATACCAACAGTGGTAGAATATACTTTTTAATGGTTTATGCATGAAGGGACCCATGAAGACAAAGTGCCCAGGGCCCTCAAAAGTTATAATGTGAATTATGTACTTGGTGTGCATGTATAGTGAATTTTACCTGAAAGTAAAGACCTATACAGCAAACCAAACAAGGGAGAAGGACTCAGCAGTTGTAGTGCAAGTCCTTTGTCCCTGGTGGCTTCTGGCAGGAAGCTTCGCTCCTTCAGAGAAGGGATCCTACCGGGAGGGCCCAGAGTAGATTCCTCCATCTGAACCTTTAGCTCCTTCTGTCCAGCTCTGGTTTATCTCTTCTCATCTTACTGCTGGAGGTTCTCAGCACTCAGGGGAGGATTTCTGTTGTTGTTGTTGTTGAGGAAGATTGGCCCTGAGGTTACCTCCATTACCAATCTTCCTCATATTGCTTAAGGAAGATTCAGCGTGAGCTTAACATCTGTGCCAGTCTTCCTCTCTTTTGTCTGTGGGGTGCTTCCATAGCATGGCCTGATGAGTGATGTGTATGTCTGCACCCAGGATCCGAACCTGTGAACCCCGGGCAGATGAAACAGAGCATGCGAACTTAGCCACTACGCCACCGGGCTGGCTGCCAGAATATTTTCTTGGAAGAGCATAGTTACTGCCTCTTCTATGGAAAGAGATGACGAAGAGATGCATGAGGCATCTTATCAATGACCCAGTTTTCTCCAGATCCATGTGGATGAGCTGAATGGAAAGAATGGTTTAAAGATGTCAGG
>NW_025792217.1:0-2608 GCF_021613505.1 Equus quagga | reverse complement strand
CAGGAAGAAACAAACGGACCAACCAACCAAATCAATGGAGTCTGAAGGTCACCTTGTCATGTCTTGATGGGCATGGGTTTTGGATAAGCTGGGCAAAATCAGTGAGTCAGAAGGACTTATCATATCCAGAAACTCAAGGAGTGCAAAGAGGATAGAGTAAATGTTAAGAGAAACTGTCCCAGCTCTTTGCAGTACATATGTGCATATACATGTCAGGCTAGGGTCCCCATAATGGTCACCATGAGAGAGAGGGAAGGCTTAAGCCAGACTTGTGTGGAAGTGAAGGGCTCTTGGCAGAGGACACAGAGCTCACAAATAGCCTCCCTGTCTCAATGACTGAGGACAACCCAAATCCTGCCTTTATGGCTTTAGTCCTTCAATGTAACCTCTAAATTGTTCTGAAGTGAGAACCGCAGAACTCTGCACATAACTACTCCATCCAAACCTCTGCACTAAGGGACTTGACCAAACTCTATCAAGCCTTCTAGGAGCTCAAGGCCCTGTCTTTAGGATGACCCAGTGCCCTTTCAAACCCCTGCCTGAGAAAGCTCCCTGCTGCTAGGAGAATTTACTATTTCTTCTACCCACAGCTGCACATAGGTAGGTAGGTGTCTGAAACCCCTCCTAGAGCAGTTACTTTAAAGAATTTGCAAGTAGAAATCCTTTCTCTGATGTTTAAGATATAAATAAACTACCCCAACTGTTTCCTCAAGGACCTGAGAGCCATCTCTTTGGAATGCAGACTTCAGGAGATGACTTTTGCTCTCTCTCATTCTCTGTGGGAAGGTAAACAGCTAACCTCTTTGGGCACCTTGCTCCAACTTATGCCACTGCCTCCTGTCATAAACACAAGAGAGTTTGTTTCTCCTCTGGGTAGGCACCAATTAACTAATCCAGATAGACCACTCACATGGACAAACCCATGCTTCCATCCCATAGACTTTCCCTGAGCACACTCAGCCTTTAAATAGGCTCCAGGAGTTTCCATGCTGGGGAACCAGAATGCTTCCACATGTCACTGTGCTGGGCCCCAAGCTCCACAAGGAAAGAAGCTCCTTTATTCGGGACCTTGTCCTATGTCTCTCTTCATCTGGCTGTTGGATATCCATATAGCATCTCAGGATGTGTGAGAGACCCACGCTGATATACATCGGAAGGTGGACGGACTTCCCTCTGGGAGGAGGTAGAGATAGGTGAAAACTCTCCTACCCCAACCCCCAAACAGCCTAGTACCTGCAAGTGGCTTTCTTCCAGCGGACACCCCCAGAACATCACCACACACCAAGGGCAGGAGGGAGCGCACACCAGAGGAGCAATGGTGGAAACAGGTGACCAGAGCCCTACCTAAGCCCCCCGCAATTACACCTAAGCCCAGAGGGAAGCTCCAGAGTTACACACCTGAGGTGGTGGGGAAAACCCCTACCCGCAATTAGCGGAGAGGCCCCACCTAGCATCCACAATGCCGGGAGGCTCCTGGAGAGAATCCCAAATGGCGCGGTGGCCCACCAGCTGCCGCCGCCAGCTCCACTGACCAGGCTTTCACCCAGGAGGGGCTCGGGACTACCAGAGATCTCCTGGGAGAGGACTGGGGCTGGGTGGAGCTCCAGCAGCTGGCTCTGTGGCCCGGGGGGGAAACTCCAGAGTTCTGTCCAGGCAGCAGGCAAAGTTTCTACCTGCCATTAGCGGAGAGGCCCCACCCAGCATCCACAATGCCAGGAGGGTCCCAAAGAGGAGAATCCCAGGCAGGGCAGCAGCCGGCCAGCTGCCACTGAACTCAAGGTCTCCAGCTATCCCCCAGACAGGGCAAGGGGCTCCCCAAGATCCTAGGTGAGAGGACTGGGGCTGGGTGGAGTTCCAGTGACCCGGCTCCGTGGCCCAGGGGGAAACTCTACAGTCTCACAGCAGCCTCAGCGATAGCCTCTGCACAGCACTAGTAGAGAGCACCCACCTGGCAACCACAAGGCTGGAAGACCCTGGGACAAAAGTAGCATAGCTAGGTGAGCTAACCACAGACTGCAGAAGATGCCCATAGCTGTGCTGTGACCCATAGTGGACAAGTGAGATTTTGTGGGTGCCGACAGTGACAGAGCTGCAAATATAAGTGATCCTACCCCTGGCTGCTGGGAAAGCCCATAACACTGCTGCAGACCCTAAGGAGGGAGCACATCTAGGTGGTCTGCAACAGTAGGCACCAGCAGCCTGAAGCCCCCTTGTGACAGCCCCCACAGCTGAAGAGGGAACCCATAGGATCACTGTGACTGCGAGGAGGGGCCCAGGCCCAGTTAGCAACAGCTGATAGGGTTCCTGGTTGGTGCAGTATAAACAGCTGTCCCCCCACCACACCAGTAGAAACAAGTGGAAGCAGTAACTAAACTCTATCTCTATGCGGAGGCACAAATCTACACCATCAAGCAATATGAAAAAATATATTAAATCTCCAGAACAGAAGGAAAATGACAAACACACGGAAAACAATCCCAAAGACAATGAAATATATAACCTAAATGATGATGACTTCAAAACAGCCATCATTAAAAAACTGAATGAGTTAAAAGAGAATTCAGATAGACAACTCAACGAGTTCAGGAGCTATGTCACAAAAGAGTTC
>NW_025792216.1:0-7145 GCF_021613505.1 Equus quagga | reverse complement strand
TTGAATATGAACGTTGTTATTGTTTCGATCAACCTTTGCCATCTTCATTCCGAATGACTCACCCAAAAGTTGAAACTAATCATTTATTATTTAACATAAGCATAATAAAACTTTAAGTAATTAAACCTCCCAATAATGTGTTTTATGTTAGTCGCACTTCTACTTCTGAAGTGAGAAAGCCTTCACCAAGACTTATGGGACACACACACACAGACACACACACACGCCCACACGTACACAGGTATGGACACATTTGCACCGACCAATTCGGTACTTTGCAACCAGAGAATTAAGCACATTCTCGTTTTCTCTAAGCTTTTCTGTCGTCTTGACCCTGTTTCTTCTCATTCCGCCCAAAATAGACCGTCTTCCGTTTCCAGAGTTTAGACGCCTGTGTGGCCCAGCCCGAAGCCGGGCACGGCTCGAGTGAGCTGAAGTGCGGCTGTTGAGAGCGGACGTTGGGGCCGGGTCCGTGGCCCGGGTTGGAGTCCAGTCTCAAGTAGCCCCTTTCTGGTCTCCCTGGTTTGCCCTCCACATGTTCTCTTTCTCAGAGGTGGTCTTGCCTTCCCCCTCCCGCCCACTCTGGGCCCCCGGAGCCTCAAGTCTTGCCTGAACCTGCAGAAAGATGGCCCTTCGAGTCCTAGAGGAATTCGCTGGTGACATCATCAGGCATCCCTTTTTCAGTGAGAAGTGGGGGTTCACTTAGGGATTGTACTTTTTGATCAACATGTTAATTTTTCTGACCTGTTGGACAGGTAGTGCTTAGATGTCCGATTTGATAGTTGTTACACAGCTACACGTCCACACACTTACGGGGAGGTACTCTTTTACTTGATAGTAAGGTAAGCTTACTTACACCAAAAGAATTAAGGTAGATGTTGTTCTTACTAGCTTAATATGATGACTGTGTTCCCGGTTTATGAATATGTGCGATCACAGAAGAATTTGCTTCAGAGTAACTCTCTTAGCAGCCACCAAAATGATCTTTAATGTCTTTCTCAACAGTTAAAACAACTTTATTCTTCTTAAGTCCAACAAAGACCTTTTTCTGGAGCTGGGACTCCTAATTGGGACTCTTGGCTAGGGTATGACTGTGACCAGAGTCCCATGTTGAGGCTCTCGCACACAAGAGCTCTGGACTCCGGGCCTCCTCACAGCCAGCTGCCCAGGTCAGGGACTGACTTGACTCAGGCCTCACGCGTGTTCCCCGAATTGGCCTGCCTCCCAGCTCGGAGAAAGGATGAGGAGGGCGTGTGTTTTACAACGCAAATCAATCAGAAAAGTCTTCCAGAAAATCGAATGCCGCTGGAACAGTTTGTATAGTAGAGATGAACCCGTGGTATTAAATACAGACCGCCCACCCCAAATTTAGGGTCGTTGGAGTATTTCCCTGACATACATGATGATTCCTCTCTCTGTTCCTAACAGATGACAGAAGCACGGGAAGCGTCTGTGGCTCCGATATTAAGACGAGTTTCAGAAAGTTTCCCTTTTCTCTTCTACTGAATATTCCTTATGTCAGTAGGACCTGGAGAAGTGATAGGAAGGCCAGGAAAACCCTGACTTTTTCGTGCTCTGTTCGAATTCAGGGGATTCCGTTATCGTTTAAGTTAGTGATTCTGTGCTAATATTCAAATGAGAAACTGAAGTTGTCTGTTCATTCACAAATAATTTGAGTCCACAGCAACCATCAGTCTCTTTTCCCTGCCGAATTGCTCTGGCCAAAACCTCCAGGACTATGTTGAATAAGACTGGTGAAAGTGGGCACCCTTGTCTTGTTCCTGTTCTGAGAGGGATGGGTTTCAGTTTTTGTCCGTTGACTATGATGTCGACTGTGGCTTTGTGATATATGGCCTTTATTATGTTGAGCTACTTTCCTTCTATACCTATTTTATTGAGAGTTTTTATCATAAACGGATGTGGGATCTTGTCGAATGCTTTCTCTGCATCTATTGAGATGGTCATGTGGTTTTTGTTTCTCGTTTTGTTAATGTAGTGAATCATGTTGATTGACTTGCAGATGTTGAACCATCCCTGTGTCCCTGGTATAAATCCCACTTGATCATGGTGTATAATCTTTTTGATGTATTGCTGTATTCAGTTTGCCAAAATTTTGTTGAGGATTTTGCATCTATGTTCATCAGTGATATCGGCCTGTAGTTTTCCTTCTTTGTGTTGTCTTTGTCAGGTTTGGGGATCAGAGTGATGTTGGCTTCATAGAATGTGTTAGGAAGTGCTCCATCTTCCTCTATTTTCTGGAACAGTTTGAGAAGGATAGGTATTAAATCTTCTTTGAATGTTTGGTAGAATTCTCCAGAGAAGCCGTCTGGTCCTGGACTCTTATTTTTGGGGAGGCTTTTGATTACTGTTTCTATTTCTTTACTGTGATTGGTCTATTCGGATTCTCTATTTCTTCCTGATTCAGTTTGGGTAGGTTGTATGAGTCTAGGAATTTATCCATTTCTTCTAGGTTGTTCAATTTGTTGGCATATAGTTTTTCATAGTATTCTCTTATGATCCTTTGTATTTCTTCGGTATCTGTTGTGATTTCTCCTCTCTCGTTTCTAATTTTATTTATTTGAGACTTCTCTCTTTTTTTTTTTAGTGAGTCTGGCTAAGGGTTTGTCGATTTTGTTAATTTTTTCGAAGAACCAACTCTTTGTTTCATTGATCCTTTCTACTGTCTTTTTTGTTTCAATATCATTTATTTCTGCTCTAATGTTTATTATTTCCCTCCTTCTACTGACGTTGGGCTTTGTTTATTCTTCTTTTTCTAATTCGTTAGGTGTCATTTGAGGTTGTTTATGTAAGATTTTTCTTGCTTATTGAGGTGAGCCTGTATTACAATGAATTTTCCTCTTAGGACTGCCTTTGCTGCGTCCCAAATAATTTGGTACGGTGTGTTTTCATTTTCATTTGTCTCCCAATAATATTTGATTTCTTCTTTAATTTCTTCAATAATCCATTGTTTGTTCAGTTGCATGTTGTTTAGTCTCCACATTTTTGGCCCTTTCCAAGCTTTATTCTTGTAGTTGATTTCTAGTTTCATAGCATTGTGATCAGAAAAGATGCTTGATATTATTTTCACCCTCTTGAACTTATTGATGCTTGCTTTGTTTCCCAAGATATGGTCTATCCTTGAGAATGTTCCATGCGTGCTTGAGAAGAATGTGTAACCTGCTGTTTTTGGATGAAGTGTCCTATATATATCTATTAGGTCCATCTGATCCAATTTTTCATTTGATGCTATAATTTCCTTGTTGATTTTCTGTCTGGATGACCTGTCCATTGGTATTAATGGGGTGTTGAGGTCCCCTACTTTTATCGTATTACTGTTGATGTCTCCTTTTAGTTTTGTTAAGAGTTTCTTCACGAATTTTGGTGCTCCTGTGTTAGGTGCATATATATTTATGACTGTTATGTCATCTTGGTGGAGCGTCCCTTTTATCATTATGTACTGCCCCTCTTTGTCTTTCTTTATCTGTTTTGCTTTGAAGTCTACTTTGTCTGACATAAGTATGGCAACACCTGCTTTCTTTTGTTTGTTATTGGCTTGGAGTATTGTCTTCCACCCCTTCACTCTGAGTCTGTGTTTGTCTTTGGGGCTGAGGTGTGTTTCCTGGAGGCAGAATATTGTTGGATCTTGTTCTTTGATCCATCCTGCCACTCTGTGCCTTTTGATTGGAGAGTTCAATCCATTCACGTTTACTGTGATTATTGCAACGTGGCGGCCTACTGTTGCCATTTTATCACTTGCTTTCGGGTTCTTTTGCATTTTGCCCTGATGGAGAGCTATTACTTTGTATTATTCCTTCTGCTTATCTCCTTTGTTCTGGATTTTGTAACCCCTTTCCTTTTTTTGATTTTTCAGGTATGAGTTTCTTCCTCAGCAATTCTTGAAGAGGAGGTTTTGTGGTGATGAACTCCCTTAACTTTTGTTTATCTGGGAAAGTTTTTATTTCTCCATCGTATTTGAAGGATATTTTCGCTGGGTAGAGTATTCTTGGCTGCAGGTTTTTGTCCTTCAGAGTTTTGAATATTTCATTCCCATCTCTTCTAGCCTGTAAGGTCTCTCCTGAGAAATCTGCTGATAGCCTTATGGGGTTTCCTTTGTAAGTTATTTTCTCCTGCCTGGCTCCCCTTAGTATTTTCTCTTTGTCGTTGACTTTTGCTAGTTTCAGTACTCTATGCCTTGGGGTTGGTCTTCTTGCATTGATAAAGTTTGGAGATCTATTGGCTTCTGTCACATGAAGTTCCATCTCTCTTGCCTAGTTTGGAAAGTTGTCAGCTATTATTTCTTTGAACAGACCTTCTGCCCCTTTCTCCTTCTCTTCTCCCTCTGGTATACCTATAATCCTTATGTTGCATTTCCTAATTGAGTCGGATAATTCTTGGAGAGTTTCTTCATTTCTTTTTAGTCTTAATTCTCTCTCCTCCTCTTTCTGCAGCATTTCTATATTCCTATCCTCCAAATTGCTAATTCTGTCCTCCATATTATCACCCCTACTGTTCAGAGAGTCCAGATTTTTCTTAATCTCCTCGATTGTGTTCTTCATCTCCAGTATTTCTAATTGGTTCTTCTTTATGGTGTGAAGCTCTTTTGTGACATAGCTCCTGAACTCGTTGAGTTGTCTGTCTCAATTCTCTTTTAGGTCGTTGAGTGTTTTCATAATGGCAGTTTTGAAATCATCGTCATTTAGGTTGTAGATTTCATTGTCTTTGGGATTGTTTTCGGGTGCTTATCATTTTCCTTCTGTTCTGGAGATTTAATATATTTTTTAATACTGCTTGATGGCATGGATCTGTGCCTCTGCATAGAGATAGAGTTTAGTCGCTTCTTCCACTTGTTGCGACTGATGTGTGTGGGGGGGGCAGCTGTGTAGACTGCCCCAACCAGGAACCCTGTCAGCTGTTACTGACTGGACCTGGACCCCTCCTCGTAGTCACAGTGGTCCTGTGGTGTCCCTCATCGGTTGTGGTGGCAATCACAAGGGGACCTCAGGCTGCTGGTGCCTACTGTTGCAGCCCACTTAGACAGGCTCCCTCCTTGTGGTCTGAAGCAGTGTTGTGGGCTTTCCCATCAGCCAGGAGCAGGATCACCTATAATCTCTGATTTGTCCCTAACAGAGCCCACCAGGTCACACTTGTCCACTATAAGTCCCAGCAGAGCTATGGGTATCCTCTGCAGTCTGTCATTAGCTCACTTAGCTGTGTTAGTTTTGCCCCAGGGCCTTCCCGCCTTGCAATTGCCAGTCGGGGCCTCTCCACTAGTGCTGTGCAGAGGCTTTCACTGAGGCTGCTGTAAGAACCTGGAGTTCCCCCGTGGGCTAGATAGTCGTTTCACCGGAGCTTTACTCTGCCCCACTTTACTCTCATGGGATTTCTGGGAGCCCCTTGCCTCGTCTGGGACACGGCCAGAGTCCGTAGGCCTGGCGGTGGCTTGTAAGCTGCTGCCTTGTGGTGAATTCTGCTCTAGGGAGCTTCCTGGTGTTCCGAATGCTGTGTGGGGCCTCCCTGCCAATGGCGAGCAGAGGCCCTCCCTGCTGGGGAGGTGTGGGACCCTGGAGCAACCCCCCAGGCCACAGAGCCGGGCGTTGGAGCTCCACCCAGTCCCCAGGTGCGTCCACGGGAAGTCCAGGCACCCCCTGTACCGACCCGTGTGCAGGAGACTGTGAGCCCAGCAGCAGCTTGTGGCCTGGAGCCGCCCCGGGGGATCCGCCCACTGGGAGCTTTCCTTTTTCCTGGATTCTGGGTGTGGTCTCTCTGCTAATGGCGAGCAGAGGCTTTCCCTGCTGGGGCAATGCGGGACCCCGGAGCCTTACCCCGCGCCTCAGAGCCAGGCGTTGGAGCTCCAAGCATGTCCCCAAGCATGTCTATGGGAAGTCCGGGTGCCCCTTGCACCGAGCCAAGTGCCAGAGACTGTAAACCCTGCGGCAGCTTGCAGTCTGGAGCCGCCCCAGGGGATCCGTCCACCGGGAGCTTTCCTTTTTCCTGGATTCTGGGCGTGGTCTCCTTGCTAATGGCGAGCGGAGGCTTTCCCTGCCAGGGAGTTGCGGGACCCTGAAGCCTTCCCCCGTGTCGCAGGGCCAGGTGCTGGAGCTCCAAACGTGTTCCCAAGCACGTCTATGGGAAGTCAGGGTCCCACCCTAGACGCACAGTGTCCCACCGTCAGGTGGTGACCCCACACACTCACTCCCGGCTCCATTCGCCAGGAGGAGAAGTCAGGTGCAGGAGAGCAGGGCTCTGAGCTCCTCTGGGCAGAGGGGTGAGGGCCCACAGCAGCATGCGTGCTCCCCACCCGCCCGCCCTCAGAGCCGGGAGCGCAGTCATCCTTGTCGCTGCTGCTCCAGACTGTGACAAGCACAGAGGGACGGGGACGCTGGGGCGAGAGGGATGCGCAGGCCCATCTCCATGGCAGCTTCAGCAGGGAGAGAAGAAGCTCCCGGGGCAGCGTCATCTATTCCCACCAAGAGCTCGGGGTGCAGGGCAAGCTTCCTCGCCCTCCGGACTCAGGGCCAGCACTGCCCCACACTCCCCTCCGCCCTCTGTGACCTGTGAACCTGTCTCTACACTTCCTGGAGCCTCTGAAAACCCCCTCCCTACAGCCCCACAAGTTCAAGGGCCAGAGAATGCAGGAGAGGACAGGCGGGGCCCATCGTGGGCTTGGGGTCTTAGAGGTTTCGCTCATCTGGAAAGAGCCCAAAGCTTCCATCTGTTTTTGGGAGGACGGTGTGATGGGTACTTGAGGTGCAATGGGGGAGCTGGGGCGAGGGCAGGTGAGCCACGCTGCAGTCGGTCTCCCCCCGTGGCCCTGTCCCTTCTGGAAGCCAAAGCAGATGCTCAGGAAGGGCGGAGCCTGACCCCGTTTTTCCCCCTAGCAGGGCACAGACAGAAGCCACGACCTCAAAGGAGAAAACAAGTGTATTTGGGGAAAATTGGGGTAGGAGGACAGCGTTAGCACGGAGGGTGGGATAAGGAGAAAAACCAGGTTTTCTGTTCCTCCACTTCCCCATTTGGGGAGAGACGCGTTCCTACGAGGAAAGGTGTGTCAGGCACAGTCTACTCATCCCGGGAGACACATATCTGAGGACAGCATGACGGGTAATGGATTGGCTGAGGCAGCTGCCACCCTCAGCCCAGGCTGG
>NW_025792215.1:0-9352 GCF_021613505.1 Equus quagga | reverse complement strand
TTTTCCCCTTTAGAAGAAAATCATGTCAAGCTTTCATTAGTGAACCTCAGTGTAATTATTCCGTTTTCTTTAAGAAATATGCCATTTGTATTGTGTGCTTATAGAATAGACATCTTTTCAGAGAAACAAAGCTTCGTTAATTTTATTTCCTTGTGCATTGTGTTTGTTTCTAAACTGTTAGTGTTCAGTGTATTCACCAGATGTTAAGTCTGCCTTCTTTGAGCCTTCTGCTTTTGAGTGTTCATTTGGTACATATTGCAAAAATTCCACTTTGTAGGATAATGCAAGGAACTGTATTGAGAAATGCAGTCTTTACCCTCAGGAGCATTTACTTTGAAGGGGTTCATGGTTATTGTCCATGCCTACTGTGTTCCAGAGCCCCCAAATGAAATTTCCACACTAGTTACCAGGAATTTCGAAAGGATTGGTGGTTTTGTTTGTAACCCCCCAACCCTATTAGAAACAATTTGATGTTTGTACTGTTATCAGCCAGAGGATGTAGGTGATGTCTCCTTTCTGGGTTTAAACATTTGTATTCTCACTTCAGACCTTGGCTGTGATTGAGGCGGGTCAGTAGATGGCTGGCGGCCTCTAGCCCATGATGCACAGAGACGTCCTCCAGCATTGGAGTGGGAAGTAAGGCTTTCTCACCAAATTACATTTTAAAATTGAAAATACAAAGTTTTATGGATATTTCTAAAATGAATTTGTTAATTTTCTTCAATTTACTTATCATTACATAGAAATAAGTGTGTGAAAATTGAATATAAAGCATATACACTAATAATACAAAAAATACATGTATCTGTAGGCCAAGTCTTGGGCAGCTGACACAAAATTAAATGGCCTGTTTAAAAGTAGATAGATTTCCAGTAACTTTTGGTTACATTGTTTATACCATGAAAAAGATAACAGAGTTTAAAAATGCAAACTTTAAAATAGCATCGAGAAAAGAAAACTATCTAAGGTCAATTTTATAAATTTCTCAGAAATTCTCATTTTATTTCAACTTATAATCTGATTCACAGACTTTCATGTTACCATTTGTAACTCTTCCAGCAAGAAAGATCCTTTTGTATGATTGCTTCAGCTAATCAGAGAAAAGCTTTGTTGGCCTTTTGTTTTATCTAGCTCTTTTTGTTTGTTCTCCATTAAAAGAAGATAATGAGAAATTAAAAGAAATATAGTACATATGTCTAGCAGTAGAATGATCCCAGTGCTTCTCTTTTTGGTTAAAATGTTTTCTTGCCTTTTTCCCTCGAAGGAAGAATTCTGAGCACTCTCCTTACTCTTTTCTCCCTTCCAGTGCTTCTTTATTCTTTTGTTACTATTTGTTTCTCGTGGTTCTTATAATCAGCTCAGTGTGGGATCGTCTTGAAACTAAAGCCGATATATAGGTCTTCAAAGCATTAAAATCTTCATATGCCAAAATTTAAAGAAAAAATAAATGGAATATTTAATAGGGTTAAAGAACATTTATCTTTTGAGTAGCTAACATGTTCACATGGTTCAAAATGCAAAAGGTGTAAAAAATGGTGTTTTCTTCTGTCTTCTGTCCCTCGGGCACAATTTTCCACTCATTCGAGGCAACCAATTCTATTCTTCCTACATTAAAAAACATATATAGTAGCATATTCTCCATACTGTCATCTTGCCTTTTTTCTTGCTTTTTCCTTAGATGTCTGTATATGAAGCGTGTATTAGTGATAGAAAACCTAAATGAACATTGGCTTAAACCACAGTTTTTCCTTCTATAAAAGTTCAGATAGGTGATCTAGGGCTGGGATAGCACTTGTGGTGTTTCTCTCTGTCTGTTTTGAGGCATAATGAGTATAATAAAACGTACAAATATTAAGCGGACCGTTAGAGGAGTCTTGCCAATTGTACGTGTATAAAAACGCTGCTGTCAAGAGACAGCGCCTTCTAGCCCAGCTTCGCTCCTCCCTGCTTTGTTCTGACTGTCTGGCTCTGTCTGTCCTATTACTGCTGCACCCTGTGTTGCCCTCGCCCTCTGACCTAGCTGGATCTCCAGCTACTGCAGCCCATTCCAAGCTTCAGGATGCAAGAAGGGGCAAAAGTTACACACCAGCCTTTTTACAGGAAGATTTCTAGAAGCTGCTGCTTCCCAACACTTACAGTCATTTCATTATCTAGAACTTAGTGTCACGGCGGCATCTGAAGGCAAGGGAGGTTGAGAAATGGAGTCTTTACTATCTTTTTCTGCTAGAAACAATGCTGCAGTGCATAACTTTGTTCATAGGTCATCTTGTGGGATAAATTCCTAGAAGTGGACCTGCTGGGTCAAAGAATATTCACAGTTTGAGAGTACGCCTGTGTCTCACATCCTGGGTGACACGGTTTTTGTATCTACTAATCTCATCTGTAGAACTCCATGATAGAGGATAGCTCTAATATGCCTGATAGGACATGTAGGTGGACAGAGAAACTACTTCCACCCCAGCGTATGATGCTCTGAACAAGGAATGCATGGCCAGCTAATGTGACACTAAGTTGCGTGACGCATAGCACACCATGTGTTAGTTTCATTTAGGGCAGTCCTAGGAGGAGATGGATGGTCAAAGTTAGAAGAGAAACCCTGCTGCCGATAAACACTTCACAGCAAACTGACAGGAGGGCACACAGTCAGATGTTCTTAGGAGTCGCTCTCTTAGTTAAAAAGTAGATTAGGGCATAAGGTTAAAATGCGTTATTTTTTTTTGTCCTCTGTTTTCTTTTATGTACATTCCTTAAAATGCAGAAACGTGTTTTCATCTAAAGTCTCCTCAAACCTAATTGGGGAAAAAGAAAGTAATCAACAAATATGTCTCATTTGGTTTGTTGAGTATAATATTTCTTGTTCTGGTTTTCTTAACTTTCTAAAGTTTTATTCTCCAGTTACTAAGTGGGCTCAGATAAATAACATAAAATATATACTATGAAAAATGCATGGTAATTTCCCATGCATCCTGGTGGTATCACGAGCTGCAGCTCCTTTTGAAGCAGGAAGCAGCGTAGAGGGGGGTGCATGTGCACATTGCCACGTGGTGTGGTGAGCTGTGGGAGGGCAGAGACTTCTTACTCAGCTGCCAAAGCACACGACACAGCGCCTTGCACATGGTCGATTGCATTTTTTCTCTAATTGAAGTGAATCTTGGGAAAGTGGTAGAAAAAGTACTAGACTCCAAGTAGCAAGCTGTTGGCCCTTCAGGGGACGAGGGGAGAAGGTATTAATATAACGTCATTGTTGGTACTTTTCAAATGATCACCTATTTAGTGGAGAAACTTAATAAGGGGCTGATAGGTACGCTCTAAAGATAGAGACTTGGAGGCACTTTCAGTATAGCATCCTACCACTTTATCTGACGATCATATTTCTGTAAATCTCCACTGCTTTTCTTTTTAAGGAATGAAGGTCCAATAAGCCAAAGAACAGGAAAAAAGTCTTTCTTCTACTAAATGAATGGGCTTTGTAGTCACGCTCTAGCTCCTTCCTGAGGTCTTCATGGTTTAGAATACAAAGTGGTGCCTGTCATTTCTTTTCTTGTTCTTGGCGTGGGAAGTGGTGCCTAGCACATGGTTGGTATTCAGGAAACATTTGCTGAATAAATGTTTATAAATAGATTTCTTCTATTTGGTTTTGTTAGCACAGGTATTTTTGGGGAAAGGGAGACGTTTTTAAGAAAGTAAGAGCAATAGCTGTTATTTGACTATATTTGACTAATAGCTATTGACAATAGCTATTAATTGTTTTTTATTGAGTTCATAATAATTTGCATCATTATGAAATTTCAGTTGTACATTATTTCTTGCCCATCACCATATAAGTGTCCCCCTTCACCCCCTGTGCCCAGCCCCCACCCCCCTTCCCCTGGTAACCACTGAACTGTGTTCTTTGTCCATAGCTTGTTTATATTCCACATATGAGTGAAATCATCTGGTGTTTGTCTTTCTCTATCTGGCTTATTTCACTTAACATGATGCCCTCATGGTCTATCCATTTGGCTGTGAATGGGACAATTTCACCTTTTTTTTTGTTATGGCTGAGTAGTATTCCATTGCATATATATACCACATCTTCTTTATCCAATCATCTGTCAATGGGCGGTTAAGTTGCTTCCTTGTCTTGGCTATTGTGAATAGTGCTGCAAAGAACATATGAGTACATATGTTACTTTGGATTGTTGATTTCAATTTCTTTGGCTAAACACCCATTAGTGGGATAGCTGGGTCATATGGTATTTCTACTTTTAGTATTTTGAGAAATCTCCATAGTATTTTCCATAGTGGCTGCACGAGGTTGTATTCCCACCAGCAGTGTATGAGGGTTCCCTTTTCTCTACACCCTCTCCAACAATTCTTATTTTTACTCTTAGTGATTATAGCCATTTTAACAGGGGTAAGGTGGTATATTAGTGTAGTTTTGATTTGCATTTCCCTGATGATTAATGATGCTGAACATCTTTTCATGTGTTTGTTGGCCATCTGTATATCTTCTTTGGAAAAATGTCTGTTCATATCCTCTGCCAATTATTTGATCAGGCTGTTTTTTTTTTTTTGTTGCCCAGTTGTATGAGTTTGTTATATTATGGAGACTAACCCCTTGTGGGATATGTGATTTGCAAAAATGTTCTGCCAATTGGTGGGTTGTCTTTTGGTTTTGATCCTAGTTTCTTTTGCCTTGGAGAAGCTCTTTAGCCTGATGAGGTCTCACTTGTTTATTTTTTATTTTGTTTCCCTTGTCTGAGAAGACATGGTATTTGAAATGCTCTTTTTAAATTCTATGTCAAAGGGTGTACGACCTATATGATCGTCCAGGAATTTTATGGTTTCAGGACTTATCCTCAAGTCTTTGATTCATTTTGAGTTTATTTTTGTGTATGCTGTAAGATAATGGTCTACTTTCATTCATTGGCAAGTGGTAGTCCAGATTTCCCAACACATTTGTAGAGGAGATTATCTTTTCTCCCTTGTATGTTCTTGGATCCTTTGTCAAAGATTAGCTGTACGTAGATATGCGGTTTTATTTCTGCAATTTCAGTTCTGTTCCATTGATCTGTGTGCCTGTTTGTGGACCAGTACCATGCTGTTTTGATCACTATGGCTTTTTAGTACATCTTGAAGTCAGGGATTATGATGCCTCTAGCTTTGCTCTTTTTTTCTTCAGGATTTCTGTAGCAATTCGGAGTCTTTAGTTGGCCTCATATGAATTTTAAGAGTCTTTGTTCTATTTCCATGAAGAATGTCATTGGGATTCTGATTGGGATTGCATTGAATCTGTAGATTGTTTTGGGTAGTATGGACATTTTAACTATGCTTATTCCTGCAATCCATGTGCATGGAATCTCTTTCCATCTCTTTATGTCATCATCTATATCTTTCAATAATGTCTTATAGTTTTAATTGCATAAGCCCTTCACCTCCTTGGTTTAATTTATTCCTAGATACTTTATTCTTTTTGTTGCAATTATAAATGGAATTATATTCTTGATTTCTCTTTCCATAAGTTGGTTATTAGAGTATAGAAATGCAAACAAGTTTTGTAAGTTTTGTATCCCGCAACTCTACTGTAGTTGCTAATTATTTCTATTAGTTTCCCGACGGATCCTTTAGGGTTTTCTATATATAAGATCATGTCACCTGGAAACAGCAAGAGGTTCAATTCCTCACTCCCTGTTTGGATTCCTTTCTCTTGCCTAATTGCTCTGGCCAAAACCTCCAGTACTATGTTGAATAAGAGTGGTGATAGTAGGCATCCTTGCCTTCTTCCTGTTCTCAGGGGGATGGTGTTCAGTTTTTGGCCATTGAGTATGATGTTGGCTATGTGTTTGTCATAAATGACCTTTATTATGTTGAGGTAATTTCCTTCTATCCCCATTTTTTGAAGAGTTTTTATCATAAGTGAGTGTTGGGTCTTGTCAAATGCTTTCTCTGCATCTATTGAAATGATCATGTGGTTTTTATTCCTCAGTGTTGACGTGGTGTATCACATTAATTGATTGTGGATGTTGAACCATCCCTGTGTCCCTGATATGAATCCCACTCGATCGTGATGTATGATCCTTTAGATGTATTGCTGAATTCGGTTGCCAATATTTTGTTGAGGATTTTTGCATTTATGTTCTTCAATGATATTGGCCTGTAGTTTTCCTTTTTTGTGCTGTCCTTGTCAGACTTTGGTATCAGAGTGATGTTGGCCTCATGGAATATGTTAGGAAGAGTTCCATCCTCCTTATTATTTGGAATAGCTTGAGAAGGATAGGTATTAAATCCTCTCTGAATGTTTGGTAGAATTCCCCAGGGAAGCTTCTCATCCCGGGCTTTTATTCTTTGGGATGCTTTTGATTACAGTTTCAATCTCTTTCCTTGTGATGGGTCTATTCAGATTATCAATTTCTTCCTAATTCAGCTTTGGGAGGTTGTAAGAGTTGAAGAATTTATCCATTTCCTCTATGTTGTCCATTTTGTTGGCATATAGCTTTTCATATTATCTTATAATCAGTTTGGTTTCCATGGTATCTGTTATTATTTCTCCTCTTTCATTTCTAATTTTATTTATCTGAGCTTTCTCTCTTTTTTTTCATTGTAAGTCTGGCTAGGGGTTTGTCAATTTTGTTTATCTTCTCAAAGAACCAGTTCTTTGTTTCATTGATCCTTTCTACTGCCTTCTTTGTTTCAATAGCATTTATTTCTGCTCTGATTTTTATTATTTCTCTCCTTCTGATGACTTTGGGCTTTGTCAGTTCTTCTTTTTTCTGATTCACTTAGGATTACTGTGAGATTACTTAGTTGAGATTTTTCTTGTTTGTTAAAGCAAGCCTGTAGTGTGATGAATTTCCCTCTTAATATGGCTTTTGCTGCATGCCATATGAGTTGGTATGGTATGTTTTCATTTCCATTTGCCTCCAGATTTTTTTTTATTTTTCCCATAATTTCTTCAATGATACATTGGTTGTTCAATAGCCTGTTGTTTAGTCTCCACATCTTTGTCCATTTCTCAGACTTTTTCTTGTAATTAATTTCTAGCTTTATAGCATTGTGATCAGAAAAGATGCTTGTTATTATTTCAATTTTCTTAATTTATTGAGGCTCGTCTTTGTTTCCCAGCATATGGTCTGTCCTTGCGCATGTTCCATGCGCAGTTGAGGAGAATATGTATTCTACTGTTTTTGGATGGAGTGTTCCATATATGTCTATTAAATCTAACTGGTCTAGCTTTTCCTTTAATTCCACGGTTTCCTTGTTGATTTTCTGTCTGGGTGATCTATTGATTTATATGAGTGTAGTGTTGAGGTCCCCTACTATTATTGTGTTATTATTAATATCTTCTTTTATGTTTGTTAATAGTTGCTTTATCTACTTTGGTGGCACCTCTCTATGGGCCATAGATATTTATAAGTGTCATATTGCCTTGGTGAAGTGTCACATTAGTCATTATATACTGCCCTCTTTTGTCTCTCTTTACCTGCCTTATCTTGAAGTCTTCTTTGTCTGATTTAAGTATGGCAACACCTGCTTTCTTTTGCTTGCCATTAGCTTGGAATATCATGTTCCATCCCTCCAGTCTGAACCTGTGTTTGTCATTTCAGCTGAGATCTGTTTCCTGGAGGCAGCATATTGTTGGGTCACGTTCTTTAATCCATCTCACCACTCTGTCTTTTTATTGGAGAATTCAATCCATTTACATTTAGGGTGATTATTGATATATGAGGGCTTAATGCTGCCATTTTATCACTCATTTATCAGATCTCCTGCATTTCCTTTGTTTCTTGTCCTGTGTAATTTGGCCTACCAATTGAGTTATGTAGTTTTTTATGTTGTGTTTTTTTGTTTTCTTCTGATTTATTATTTGTGTCTCCATTCTGCTTTTTTGTTTCATTGTTACCATGAATTTTGTATTCAAAACCTCATAGATAAGATAGTCCATTTTCTCATTGCCTCTTATTTCATTAGACTAAACTGATTCAGTCCATTTCATCTTCCCCTCCTAAATTGTTTTTCTCACAACTTATTCCATCTTGTGTTGTGAGTTTGTGATTAAAATGACAAGATTATCTTTGGTTTTGGTGTTTTCTCTCTCTTCATCTTTAATGTTATACTTGAGTATTTGCCATCCTGTTCTGATGTATAGCTACAATTTTCTGATTTTGTCTACCTGTTTATCTCCTTACTCTGTGCTTTGTAACCCTTTTCTCCCTTTTTTTTAGGTATGGACCTTCCTGAGGATGTCTTGTAGAGGGAATCTCATGGGTATAAACTCTGTTAGCTTTTTTTTTTTATCTGGGAATGTTTTTTATTTCTCCATGATATCTGAAGGATATTTTTGCTGGAAAGAGTATTCTTGGCTGAAAGTTTTTGTCCTCCAAAGATTTGAAATCGTCATTCCAGGCTGTCCTAGCCTATAAGGTTTCTTCAGAGAAATCCACTGAAAGCCTGGTAGGAGTTCCTTTTTAGGTTATTTTTTCTACCTTGCTGCCTTTAGTACTTTTTCTTTGTCATTCTCTTTTGCTAGTTTCACTACTATATGCCTTGCAGTAGATCTTTTTACATTGACATATTTAGGAGATCTGGTAGCCTCTTTCACATGGATTTCCATCTCCTTCCCTAGGTTTGGGATGTTCTCTGCTATTATTTCTTTGAACAAGATTTCTGCTCCATTCTCTTTCTCTTCTCTCTCTTGAATACCTGTAATTCTTATGTTGCATTTCCTAATTGAGATGGACATTTCTCAGAGACTTTCTTCATTTCCTTTAAGTCTTAGTTTTCTCTCCTCCTCTGTTTGGAGCATTATGTCTATCCACAATTCTGCTGATTCGTTCCTCTATGATGTCCACCTGAGCATTCAGGGAATCCATATTTTGTTTTATCTCTTCCATTGTGTCTTTCATCTCTATTATTTCTTATTGATTCTCCTTCATAGTTTCAATCTCTTTTGTGAAGTAGCTCCTGAACACACTGAAATATTTCTCTACGTTCTCTTTTAACTTGTTAAGTTTTTTGATGACAGTTATTTTGAATTCTCTGTCATTTAGATTACATATTTCTTTGTCCTTAGGACTGATTTCTGGATACTTGTCATGAAGAAAACTGATATTCCATGTCTAGAGTGAAGGAACTAAAATTAATCTAGAAAATTAAAAAAATTAAAGTTTCACATAATAATTGTATATTCTAAGGCATCATTTTTGTTTATCTTTGTGAACCTCTCTTTTCAGCAATACTAAAGCAATGGATTTTCCACTAACTCATGGGCAAAGGGGCTTAACTAACATGTATAAATGAAAACAGAAAATGCACAAACATGACGTCATTCAGCATACCAGTTCTACAATTCTTTATCTCTCAAAATTAGTAA
>NW_025792214.1:0-2931 GCF_021613505.1 Equus quagga | reverse complement strand
CCCCATCCGCCCCGTCCCCCCCCTCCATCCGCCCCGTCCCCCCGTCCCCTCCCTCCATCCGCCCCGTCCCCGTGTCTCCCGCCTCCATCCGCCCCGTCCCCCCGTCTCCTCCCTCCATCCACCTGTCCCCATGTCTCCTCTCTCCATCCACCCCGTCCCCAAGACTCTCCCTCCATCTGCCCCTTGCCCCTGGTCTGCTCCCACCACCTCCACCTCCGATGGGAGGGCCACCTGGCCCACCCTGGTGCAGTCCGCTCGGCCCACCGCTGCACATCCCATCTCCCTGCAGCCACTCACCTCAGGCACTGCACATGCCCGCCCTGCCCTCAGCGCGCAGCTGGGAGAAGCCTGGCGACACAGTAGCCTCTGCGCCTGCGCCGTGGTCCCGAAGCGCCCACGGGGGCAGCTCGCGGGCACCTGGACTACAGCACTCCGCTCACAGGAGAATCACGGGGACTGCATGATGGAGGGAAGCCAGGTCCTCCTGTGCCTGTTCCTCCTCCCGACGTCCAGCTAAACAGCCCACAGGGAGGAAAACCTAACTCAAGCCCCCCTCCCTTCCTGAGTTGGTACCTTCCACCGCGCGGGTTTTGGCGGGAGCGGCGCCACGCTCTGGTGCGCAGGCGTGGGACTGCGCCCTGGAGTTCGCGCAGGCGCAGACCCGACCGCCCCCCCCACCCCCGAGTGCGCAGGCGCGGAGTCGCCGCCGTCGGGCGGGCCTGGCGGGGGCCTGGCGGCGTGGACGCTGGCCAGCATGGCCAGCTGGGTGTTCTGTAACCGCTGCTTCCAGCCCCCCCGCCAGACGGCGTGCTTCAGCCTGACCAACTGCGGCCACGTGTACTGCGAGGGCTGCCTGGGCAAAGGTCAGGGCGGGGTGCGGCCTGGGAAGGGGGCCTCCTGGGCGCCGGGCCTTCGGGGACGCTGCTCCGGTGGAGGCGAGGCCCCAGCGGCGAGGCCGGGGCGTGGGCGCCGTGCCTCCCAGCGGACAGGGGCGGGCCGGGCCCTGCGGGACTGCGATGACGGCCGAGGCGCCGTCCTCCCGCCCGGCCCTGGAGCGCGGCGGGCCTGTCCTCGGAAGGCCTTGTCGCCGGGACGCTGTGACAGACGCGTGCGGGCCCGGGACCAGCGAAGCTGCGCGAAGCCTGACCCGGAAGCGGGGGGTGCACGGGCCCGGGGCGAGGCCCCCGCGCCGCAGGCTCAGGGCGGCAGGAGGCGGGGCGACTGCGGGGGGGCTGGGGCCGGTGGAGGCGTCCCGTCCCCGTGGGCGGCGGGAAGCCAGCAGGGCGGGGACATGACCACAGGGGTGTGCTTCTTTCTGTGAAACTTTTTTGTCAAAGTGTACAGCTTATACGGGACAAAAGCATAAATGCAAGACACCATGAACTTTTACAAAGTGAGCTCCCCTGTGAACCGAGCTCGCAGATTGAGACAGAATGTCGGCGTGCCCTCGCAGCCCCTCAAGGAAGGCCGCTGTCCTGACCTCCAGCCGTGATCGTCACCTTACACGGTGTGGACTTCGGGAGACGGCTCGCACAGCCGTGCCCGCTCTCCCTCCCCGTGTCTGCCTCCTGTTACTTCGCGTTACGTTGTGACCTTCATCTGTGTGTTTTAGGCAGTTGCCTGCGTCCACCTTCACTGCCTCAGGGTGTGACAATATATGGTATACGCTGATTTATTGGCCGTTTCTGCAGTTGATGGCCGCTTGGGTGGTTTCTGGTTTTTATTACTGTTGGTGCTGCTGGGAGCTCTCTTGTTGGCGTCTTGGGGTGAGCACAGGGACACGTTTCAGTTGGGTATACTTAGGACTGGAGTGGCAGAGTCCCAGGTGTGTGTTTAGAAAGAAAAGTGGTGGCTGGACGAAGCCTCATCTGGCGGAAGATGGGAACTGTGGAAGAGGCTGTGCAGTCGAGCAGGTGAGAGGTGACGGGACGGGATGGTGCTGTGCGGCTGGAGAGGAGCGGTGGGTTTGGGGAAGTTAGGTGCATTCAGCAGACTTGAGTCCAGGAAGGCAGCTCAGTTTCTGACCTGTGGAGCTGGAGAGGGTCAGCAGTTCGGTTTTCACAGCCATACAGAGCACTGGAGAGGAGACAGCAGGTTTGAGTGCAAGGCTCAGGAGCTCGTGTTCGGACACTGAGGTGCTGGTGAGAGCCGTCCCGGGGGAGACACTGAGGAGGCAGGTGTGTATATGGGTCTGGGAGTCAAGACAGCCAGGAACACATTTGGGGAGCCGTTAGCATGTAGATAATAATTAGAAATACTAGAACGAGGAGAGGGTCAAAGGCAGAGGAAGCTAGAACGTGGTATCGCCTTGGGAAGAGCACTTCTTAAAGAAGGTGTGTTGGGGAAAAAGAAAGTGGAGGTGTTGAACTAGACGACTGGGGGAAGTCAAAGAATTGGGCTTTGGAAGCACGCACTGGGTTTAGCGATGTGGCTGCCTTTGGGCAGTGTTGCAGGACGGTGGTGTGGGGCATGCGCTCAGTGTTGGGAGGGGCGAGGCAGAGGCTCACGTGCCCTGGCTTTGGAGCCAGCACGGGGTGCCCGTTGTGGACTGGCTCAGGGCCGGGGCCAGGGGTGGTTCCCAGGTGCTCTTGCTCTTGAAGCCTGAGGTGGAAGCAGGTTCCAGGAGTCCAAGGTCATTCCTCCAGAAGCCACAGACGCAGGAACACACAGCAAACAGTGAAAAGGGATGGGGCTCTGGGCAAGCACTGACCGTGGCTCCCTAGCTGCCCAGTGACCTGTTACTAGAGATGAGTCCTCCGTAAGCTTTGGTACATATCCTTTCACACTTTTTCCTATAGTTACGGGCTTTTAAAACAAAATGTATACCATTTTGTAACCTGCTTTTGTTAACAGGACATGGACCTTTTTGCATATTAAAATAAGTCTGTATCATCATTTTTAAGGCTGTGTACAATATCTTCTAGTTGCTTT
>NW_025792213.1:0-2876 GCF_021613505.1 Equus quagga | reverse complement strand
ATTAGCTGTCCATAGATGTGTGGTTTTATTTCTGGGCTTTCAATTCTATTCCACTGATCTGTGCACCTGTTGTTGTACCAGTACCATTCTGTTTCCTTTTTCTTTTTCTTTTTGAGGAAGATTAGCCCCGAGCTAACTGCTGCCAATCCTTTTTTACTGAGGAAGACTGGCCCTGAGCTAACATCCAAGACCATCTTCCTCTACTTTATATGTGGGATGCCTACCACAGCATGGTGTGCCAAGTGGTGCCATGTCCGCACCTTGGATCCAAACCGCTGAGCCCCAGGCCGCTGAAGCAGAATGTGCTCACTTAACCACTGTGCCAACAGGCTGGCCCTCATCTCTAGTATTTCTGATGATTCTTCTTTATAGTTTCAATCTCTTTTGTGAAGTGGCTCCCAAACTCATTGAATTGTTTCTCTATATTCTCTTTTACCTCATTGAGTTTTTTGACAATAGCTATTCTGAACTCATTGTCATTTAGCTTACTTATTTCTGAGTCCTCAGGACATAATTCTGGGCATTTATTGTTTCCCTCTGCTCTGGAGCCTTGATGAACTGATTGATGCTGGAAGTATGGGTTTTGCCTATTGTGATATTACTTGGTTGCAGTTACAGCCTACCGCCACTAGATGGGGGTTGAGAGCCGCATATTCTGAGCCCTCTGCCTTCAGCAGAGGTGGTGTGGCATGGTGTGGTTGTTGGGGGGAACATTTTCTTTTGGGCGCAAACCTGGGTTTCCCCATCAGCTCTCCTTATCTGGTCTCCTGGGGTCTTGGCTTGATGAGGTCACCCCATGTGAAAGCTGTTGCCCTGTTAGAGGGCTTCCCTCTAGGCTGCAAGGGCACTAGGGAGTCCTGGGTGATCCTGCGGACACACGACCCCTCCCCTACTCCTTCCTTCGTGGAGCCTCCCGTGGCAGCGACCCCAGTCTTTAGGGGAGGGAGCAAAGTTCTCTCTTACTCCATTCCAGCTCCTCCGACTGGGGCTCCAGCCTCTCTGCCCTCTTTTGTTTGGATGCTGTGACTCTCCGAAGATTCCTGTGCTATTAGGATATTTTCTGTTGGAATATGGTTGCTTGTTTTTGTTATATGTTGGAGGGGAGAGAGTCTCGGGCAAGCTCACTCCACCGTGATGATGTTGGGAGATTTTTGATTATTGATTTAATCCCCTTACTAGTTATAGATTTATCCAGATTTTCTGCTTCTTCACAATTTAGTGTTGGTAAGTAGTATTTCTAAGAATTTGTCCATTTCATGTAGGTTATCCAGTTTGTTGGCCTACAATTGTTCATGAAACTCTTGTAATCCTTTTTTTTCATGTAGAATCATAGTAATGTCCTCACGTTAATTTCCGATCTTAGTAATTTGAGTCTTATCTCTTTCTTTTGGTAGTCTATCTAGCTAAAGTTTTGTCAATTTTGTTGATTTTTTTTTTTGAAGAACCAACTTTTAGTTTCATTGATTTTTCTCTACTTTTTTCTATTCTTTTATTTACTTCTTCTCTAATCTTTATTTTTCTCCCTTCGTCTAGCTTTGAGTTTTGCTTTTTCTTCTTTTTCTAGTTCCTTAACTTATAAAACCAAGTTTGTTGATTTGAGATCTTTCTTGTTTTTTAGTGTAAGCATTTATAGCTATAAATTTTCCTATTAGCACAGTTTTCACTGCATCCCATAAGTTTTGGTATGTTGTGTTCTCATATTCATTTGTCTGTAAGCACATTCTAATTGCCTTTGTGATTTCTTCTTTGATCTGTTGGTTATTTAAAAGTATGTTGTTTAATTTCCACAATTTTATGAATTTTCCTATTGTTATTAATTTATAACTTCGTGCTGTTGCGGTCAGAAAAGATACTTTGCTATCTTTTTATTTTTTAAATTATTTTTAAAATTTTTTTATTGAGTTAATGATAGGTTACAATCTTGTGAAATTTCAGTTGTACATTAATGTTTGTCATTTGTGTTGTAGGTGCACCACTTCACCCTTTGTGCCCACCCCCCACTCCACCTTTCCCCTGGTAGCCACTAATCTGTTCTCTTTGTCCACATTTTTAAATTCCTCATATGAGTGGAGTCATACAGAGGTTATCCTTCTCTAACTGGCTTATTTCACTTAACATAATTCCCTCAAGGTCCATCCATGTTATTGAAAACGGAATGATTTTGTTTTGTTTTACAGCTGAGTAGTATTCCATTGTATATATATACACCACATCTTCTTTATCCATTCATCTGTTGATGGGCACTGAGGTTGCTTCCATGTCTTGGCTATTGTAAATAATGCTGCAATGAACATTGGTGTGCATAGGACTTTTGGAATTGCTGACTTCAAGCCCTTTGGATAGATACCCAGTAGCGGAATAGCTGGGTCGTATGGTAGATCTATTTTTAATTTTTTGAGGAATCTCCATACTGTTTTCCATAGTGGCTGCACCAGTTTGCATTCCCACCAGCAGTGTATGAGGGTTCCTTTTTCTCCACAATGTCTCCAACATTTGTTACTATCAGTTTTAGATATTTTTGTCATTCTAATGGGTGTAAGGTGATATCTTAGTGTAGTTTTGATTTGCATTTCCCTGATGCACAGCAATGATGAGCATCTTTTCATGTGCCTATTGGCCATCCGTATATCTTCTTTGGAGAAATGTCTATTCATGTCTCCAGCCCATTTTTTGATCGGGTTTTCTGATTTTTTGTTGTTGAGTTGTGAGAGTTCTTTATATATTATGGATATTAAGCATTTGTCAGATATATGACTTGCAAATATTTT
The DNA here is from genome assembly GCF_021613505.1 of Equus quagga. Lineage (NCBI taxonomy): Eukaryota > Metazoa > Chordata > Mammalia > Perissodactyla > Equidae > Equus > Equus quagga. Next base: position 108 of record NW_025792213.1, on the reverse strand, counting down.
TTCCCAGTTAGTGGGTTGTTTTTTTGTTTCAATCCTGTTTTCATTTGCCTTCAAGAAGCTTTTTAGTCTGATGAAGTCCCATTTGTTTATTCTTTCTATTGTTTCCCT
>NW_025792212.1:0-5437 GCF_021613505.1 Equus quagga | reverse complement strand
CTCTGTGTGCAATGTGGGGAGTCTGATGAGGAAGACGATGTTCAACCCTCCCGTGGACACTGCTGAAGGCAAGGCCACTGGTGGGAGGAAAGGCCCTCCGAGCTCCACCTCTGAGGCCTTGGCTGTGTTGTGAGACCTTCTCATCAGTGTCTGGTACCTAAGAGCCCCTCGGGGGCACGGGGCAGAAGTGCCAGGCTAGCAATAGGGTTGTGCTTGATGCATCTTGAGACTCTGTGTGTAGCCTCCGCGCCCGCTGAGCCTCTGCTTATCCACCATCAAACAGGGGAGAGAGAAGACTCAACTAGCAGGCTTGTGTGCTCCCATTTGGGTCCTGACGTTCCGGGCTCTTGGACAGGCTTGAAGTCAAAGATGATAGAATAAGTGAAGAGGAATAATGCAGACATGAACTGAGATGGGAGGAAGAAGGAGGGGCCAAGAGAGAGGGACAGAAGGGGAGAGACAGTGAGAACAATCAGAGAGAGAGAGCGAGCAGATGCACAATACAGAGAGGGGAAGTAAACATGAATGATTTGCTGCTTCTGTCTTCCCAGAGCTCCTGGGACTAGCGCTTTCATCATCCAGTTCATTCTGGCTCCTGCTGCCTTCCTCTCTGGATTGCAAAGTCCTTGAGGGAGATTTAGCTAGACCAGGGGTCCTTAACTCTGTTGTACCATGGACCTCTTTGCGTGAAGTTAGTGGACCCCTTCTCTGAATGACTCTTTTTTTTTTTTAAATGAGTACTTTTTTTTAATTGACTTTTTTTTTAAAGATTTTCTTTTTCCTTTTTCTCCCCAAAGCCCTCCAGTACATAGTTGTATATTCTTTGTTGTGGGTCCTTCTAGTTGTGGCATGTGGGACGCTGCCTCAGCGTGGTTTGATGAGCAGTGCCATGTCCGCGCCCAGGATTCGAACCAACGAAACACTGGGTCGCCTGCCCGGAGCGCGCGAACTTAACCACTCGGCCATGGGGCCAGCCCCTGAACAACTCTTTTAAATGCACGAAGTAATACACACAGGATCTACAAAGAAAATAAATTACTTTGAAATATCATTATCAACATAGTAAAATGCAATGTAACAGATATGCTTCTCTGTTACTGTCTTAAAGAACAGGCTGTAGCAGTGGGTCTGACAGGAATCACAGTTTCAAAGTAGTGCTCGGTGTCAATGACACAGCCTGATGTCCGCCACTCTGTGAGGGGATGTGGAACCCTCTGGGGTGTGTGTGGATGACCAAGTTGCAGTCTCTACTATTAAGGAAATCCTAAATTTCAGTTAGAGGTTAGTGAACACAAAAGAGTCCTTTCCTCACCCTTGTTCACAAACTCACTGGATTCTACCCATGGACCCCTTGGTGGGGGTCTTTGTTCCCCAAGTTAAGCTCCCGGTCCGCCTCCCTGCCTTCCCACCCCATCACTTGCTGCCCTCTCCCCGGCTCACTGTGCCCCAGCCCCCTAGCCTCTGGCAGTGCCTCTTTGACTCCGTCAAACTCTTCCTAAGCCAGGATCCCCACACTTGATGCCCCTGCTGCCCGGAAGACCCCTGCAGCCCTTGGCCTCCTCACTCCTCCCACATCTCACTTCGCTTCCTCAGAGCAGCCTTCCCTAACGTCCCAGGCTGGATTTGATCTTTCCTGTTTTTCTTGCTACAGAACTCAGTGCCTTGCTTCTGTAGTACTTATCACAAGTTACAGTTGATCATCAAACCAACAAACACACAAATAAACTTATACTGTCCATGAAGACCCTAAGCTCCATGGGATAGTGACCACATCTGGTTTGCTCTTTGATATAAACCCAGCACTGGCAATATGTGTGACCTAGCAAGAGACCAGTCAACAGCTGGAGAAGGGATGAATGAGTGAGCGAATGAATGAAGGGCTGGGACGCTGCCTCGTTTGTTTCTGTACCTTCGGTGCTTGGCCCCACGCCTGGCACCTGGTACGTATGCATTCAGTGATAGCTGAATGAATTAAAGGCTAGCTGGCCGGGTAGAAGGTTGGGGGGCTGGCGGTGAGGCCTCACAGATGTGTCGGGGCCCAGCCCAGCCCCCAAGCCAGGACACTGCCTCCCAGGCTCCAGATGTTTAACTTACTAGATATTCCTTTATTTTTTATTCTGTCCCCCTCTTTCTGGCTTCAAAGTGGCTGGTCTAGGGGAAGAGTTTTGAGCACTCTGCCCATCACCGTCAAAACCATCCCGTGGGCTGTCTCACCGTTAGACCCATCTCTTGCGAGGTTTGGTTTCTTGAGGAGCTGGGGCCGGACTGTGATGTGAGGCTGAGTCTGCTGGAGCAGCGAGCTCTGTCTCCGCTCGGGATCTCAGTGCCGGACTCAGCCATCCCCTGGCGACCTGCTCATGGTTTATTTCTGAGTTCTTTTGATTCACATTGCCTCTGACAATTCCTTGCTGCTGCTCAGTGACTGAGTCAGCTAGCTATCTCTGGGCAATGAGACAGGGAGGCTGGGTGGAGTGGTGACAGCAGGGGGAGAGAACCCAGAAGAGAGCCAGGGAGAGGAGTGGGCATGCAGGCCCAGTGCTCCGTCTCCGTCACAGTGTCTTCTTGACTAGGGCGGGAATTTGTCTTCTTCTTAGCAGCATGCACATGATTGAGTCCTGATCTTTCCCTGCTAAGAAAAAAGACATGCCAGTGAAATTAAGGCAGAAATCTAATATTCATGAAATGCTGATTACCCACAAATAGGATAGTGTCTTAAAGTATATGGTGTCAGAATTGCAAAGGGTTTTGATAAATATGTATGTTTACGGGCCCAACAGAAGTGAAATAAAGTCTAGCTGCTGAATAATTCCACATGAAGATGTGGCAGAGAGCCTGCGACAGCCCGTTCTTCCTCGGGTGTGGGTCCGGTGAGCTGTGACGCTCTGACAGTCACGCGTGGCGTGCAGCACTCCAGAGACCAGCAGACTCCCTCACCAACCAGGGACAGGGAAGGGCTTTACTTTGAAGTAATGCAAATACCCAAATTATTATTTAGCTTATTGTAGCTCTAGTTTGGGCCCCTTTTCTAAGTGCTAATTAGGTTATTCAGAGGGACTGTGGAGGGCTGATTAGGTACCTATTGGAATTAAAAGTTTTTCTCCCAAATGAAATGAACTGGATATTGTTAAATAAAGCACTACGAACCAGAAACTGGTTGCCACTTGCATTGGGCTGGCATTTATGCTCCCCTTTGTATTCCAGGTCCTTTGGGGGAAACACCAAGGAAATATGTTTGAACAAGTCCCCCCCTCAAACGTTTTCCCCTTGTGAAACCAAATGCATTCTACCCAAGTCTTTTCCATTAGTTAAATACGTCTCGTATGACTCAAGGAGAATTTAATCCACAAACTCTGGATTAATTTCCTCTTCAGACATCTGTGTGTAATGCTTCTTTAGAGGAGCTCTCTCACCTGCTTCCAAATGCTTTCCTTCAAGTGCTTTTGGCTGCAGGCGAGGAGGTCTGTAGATCCCACTCCGGCTCACCGACAGGTCTGAGCACTTTGTTGCTCCCAGTTTTCACCTTTGCTGCCACAGAATGTGTTGAGTACAGAGAAGCGAGACAGAGGAGGGGCTCTGAGCTCTCAGTGGGGGCCTGGAGTGGCCCCTGGGCGCCCAGTGCACCGCTTTATCACAGCCTCCTCCTCACTGGGCTTCCTGGTTCCAGTATTTCTCTCCCTTCGATTCATCCTACCTAGACCTACTAGATGGGCATTTTTTAAGTGCGCTTTTGTTTTTTCTCTTCCAGGAGTAAAGTCTCACTCTCCAAAGTCCCCGTCCTCTTCTCTCTGGTGCTCTGGCCAAGCCTCTGCTTCCTGTGTAGAAACAGGCCAGAGACCTTCGCCCTCAGGGGCTTTGCTTGGATCCCCCACTGTCCAGAAGTGGAGGGCCTTCACTTCCGCACAGCCCCGGGCCCCAGCCTTCCAGGAACCTGCCCCAGATCCTCGCTACGGAATATGTTTCCCCTCCTTAGCGGCATGTTCTCCAGTCAGAAGCCACGGGGGAACACACGTGTGTCTGACAAGCTGGGTTTCTTACTTGATTCAGTGAGGAACAATGCCCACCATGGAAAAGGGGTGTCACAGTAAGAGCATATTAGAGTCCGGCCTTTGGTTGGGCAGTTTTGGGGAAGGACATAAGGAAGTGGATGTTCTGGATTGGGTGCTGTCAGAAAGCAGGAACACTTTTAGGATCGGGCATCTTAATAATTCTTATTGATAGGGAGGGCAGACTGGAGCTGGGGCAACGCTCGCTTTGTGACTGCTAAGAAGTAGCAGTCACTCGTCTCAGCCAAGAGAGGGGCGTGTTAGGTGTTGTGTGGGCTGCACATCGACCCTGTTTTTGTCTAATTTTATCATCTCAGAGTGACTTTGTCTGATGCTGGTGTCCTGTGAGATTGTTCACATCCAACAGGAGACTAACATGGTCTAGCTATGAATGACAGACCAGTTCTCAGATGCCAGGATCTGCTTTGTTTCTTTCTCGTTTCCCCCAGAGCACTCAGCCAACTCTTTCCTTTTGCACCCTTCACCTCATGTTTTATGCCACAGTCTTCTATGCCATGGCTTTTTTTCTTTTTTGCTGAATTTATTAGTTCTAGCAGGGTTTTTTTTTTTTTTGAGGAAGATTAGCACTGAGCTAACTGCTGCCAATCCTCCTCTTTTTGCTGAGGAAGCCTGGCCCTGAGCTGACATTCATGCCCATCTTCCTCTACTTTATATGTGGGACGCCTACCACAGCATGGCATGCCAAGCAGTGCCGTGTCCGCACCCGGAATCCGAACCAGCGAAACCCGGGCCTCCAAAGCGGAACGTGTGCACTTAACTGCTGGACCACCAGGCCAGCCCCTATGCCATGGCTTTTTTATTCACCTGATTCCATGAGCTCCCTGAGGCCAGAGGTCAGCCTGATCCATGTCCGTCCCTTTGCAGTGCCAAGCCTGAGGCTCTTCCTCTGCACAAGCAGACACCAGTGAGCATTGAATTAGAAAATGGGTGGGAAAGCTTTAAGGGCTGAAGGAGTGAGAGTCTCACCACCCCTTGAATTGCATATGGCACCTGGGACGAGTGACACAGTGAACCATTATTGCCCCTTCCCATCTTGACATGGATGGGGCTAATGGATCGTCTCTGTTTGCCTCTCACAACTGATCCACTTTCTGCTCTTCATTCTGCTGGGGTCTCAGGAAGCTGACCTGGAAAGATTTCATGAAAGGGGTTTCCTGTGCTCTAGCTTTTGGTTGGTTTTGGCCAATGGGAAGCACCAGTAGGAGACTGGAGGAGGGAACAGGAGGGGTTGGGGAATTTATTGTCCAGGGCTGGCCACAGCTGGCAGTGGTTGTGTCCTGAGGGGTGGCCCCTCACAGCTCTCTCTCCAGGTTCTAGTGGACATTCCTTCTCCTTGCCCTTGCCTTAACCCTGCACTATCCCTGCAAACAACC
>NW_025792211.1:1170-2459 GCF_021613505.1 Equus quagga | reverse complement strand
AAAGGCTCCGAGGCCCTCACTGCCTCCTGGGGCCTTTCCTCTGAAGCCGGTCTGCCTCGTGTGAGGCCCTTCTCCCAGGGCCAGTGCTCCAGCACTCAGGCTTCTCTGTGCTTTAGAAAGGAAGGGGGAATTCTTGGGGTTAACATCAACACCGCACTGGAGGGAGTGATGCCTTTCTGCTATAGCCAGAATGTCCCAGGCCACAGGGACCGAGGGTAAGACTCGGGGATTGTGGGGCTCCAGCTGTGATCAAGGTGTGCACCACAGTGCTGGCTTGGAGTCAGTGCCCTGGGGCGCAGGGGCTCAGGACACTCGAGGAGGGCCAGGTTTGGGTCAAGGCCAAGACCTGTAGGAGAGGTTGAGTGACAGGTTTGCAGATGGCGCCTCTGTTTCAAGACTGGGGCCAGGGGGCAGAGGGGGCAGCTGTGGTGCTGACTCCTCCTGAGTTCACGTCCCAGCAGGGGGACGGCGGAGTCCCGGGCCCCTCTCCCTCCCCACTCTGTGCAGGATTTCCTGTCCCCACCGCTCAGACACCGCTGCGGGTCCCTGCGGCCACACTCAGCTGCAGAGACGTGGCTGACACCCCCTCCTCGGTCCACCTCCCCCACCATGTCAGTGGCATCACTTGGTTCCACTCTTGCACTGGCTGCTGCCTCCTTCTGTGCCGGGTCCTCTGATGTTCCTGCCTTCTCACACGGCATGGCTCCCCTCCTCTCTCTTCCCAGGCGGTCTCACCCAGCGCTGTGGCTGTACCTCCTGCCTTAGTGTGCTGGCTGCCATGAGTCCCACATGCTGAGTGGATGAAAACAATAAGCTTGAGCTTCTTCTGCCTTCTGGTTCTCAAACACGCACAGTGCTTCATAGACTTATAATTCAGTTTCCGTGAGCTCGCAGGTTCAATTTAAGTGTCGTGCGTTTATTACATGGCGGTGCTCAGAAAGATGAGCTGTAGAATTGTTCAGATCATTCCCTGAAGACACCAAGATTGCTGGTCATTCTGGGTCCCCCTGAACCACGGTTTCTTGGGAATTTACCTTTTTAATGTCAGTGTCAGTCAGTATTGTTGCTTTTAAGGAAAAAAGCTGGGTGTTGTTGACGGTCACAGGTTCCCGTGTCCGCCAGTTGCTGGTCTGAGCGGGAATCGTGGTTTCGTTTCCCCAGGTGAGAGCGCAGGGCCCGCCCCGAGAATAGAGGTGGCACAGTGCAGAGCTGTCTGTATCTCTCAGCTGCTCATGCTCAGATGGCTGTGCCCACACAGCTTTCTTGGCTGCCTGGGTGGCTTCCTGACT
>NW_025792211.1:0-1070 GCF_021613505.1 Equus quagga | reverse complement strand
CTTCCTGACTGCCTTCCCACCGTCCAGGAGACTTGCTTTCCCTCAAAGGGACAGTTAAAGCCTGTACAGGAGTTTTGTCTTCTGTGACCTGAAGGACTTGGGGAGCAGAGGGAGGTGGGAGCAGCTCAGCGGAGGCACACGCAGCCTCTCTTGGGGGCATAGGGGCTTGGCTCATTCCCCCTCTTACTCTGGAGCCCTGGAGCTCCATTCCACTGAAGACAGTCCCCCCTGCCTTTGCTCCGCTGACCACAGGGTCCGGAGGTGGTAGCAGAGTGTCCAGCAGCTCTGTCCTCTCCCGCCTGAGGACGTTGGTGAGCCGGATCAACAGATCAAGCCCGGTGTGCTCACCATGTGCGGTCACAGCCCCACAGCTGTGAGGTTCCATGTGGGCAGTCAGGGCCAGGGGCTGCACCCCACCCCTCCCAACTCGTGTGTCTTTCCTCGGTGGCCAGTTTGGGACCGTTCCTGGTTTGGTTCTTGTCGCACAGGTTTTGTTTGTTTTTCTTGACTTTTTAAAAGTTTTTAAGTGTTTTTTGCTTCTTAAAGGAATTGAGGTGGGGAATTCCGTTTTAGCCAGCTCTGTCGCCTGGGTGTCCTTTGATATTTCCAAGTGATTTTGTGTCTAAAATGCAAATCTCTGATGTCCCCACCACTCCCCCTGCTGAGGCCGACCCTGAGGCCCTGCCTTGCCTGGCCCTGGGACCCTCAGGCCACCCTGCAGCCCCTCAGGTCGCTCACCTCTGCTGCCCTGCTCCTGGGCCTCACTGCCTTGTGACCTGGCACCTTCTTTCTCCTTCGCTCCTCTGCCCTCAGGCCAACTCCCTCCTGACCTGCTGGTCTTTGCTTCCGTCATCCGTCCCCCCTGACACCCACCTGCCCTGGTCCCATTGCAGCCCGCTCCCTCCCGTTTTCTCCTGCCTCCAGCCCCTTCCTCGGAGCTCTGTTCTTCTGTAGCACTGGTCACCTTCTGACACGTTCTCTCACGGGATGGTCTTCTCTGCCTACCCGTTTCCGTCTTCCTCTGGCCAGTCTGCACCCCGAGGCTGCCGAGTGTCCAGTGCCATGCTGGG
>NW_025792210.1:0-2480 GCF_021613505.1 Equus quagga | reverse complement strand
AGTCAGGCATCACTGAGCTCAGCCTGGAGTTTGACCACTGGCATTGCAGAGAGCATCCCTAGCAAACCTATTGTGTTTTTAATTAGCCTCTGGAATTCAGAGACTCTTCAGGACTTTATTCAATTATTCAATTACTTACTTTCAGTTATATCCGGGTGTGTTGGTGCCTCATGCTTGGCTCCAACTTCTGAGTCATGTTTGAACTCTGTGGCTTCAGGATGCTACTCTTCGTTTTCTGTTTGGACATCTTCATTTTAAAGCATCACCATGGACCATGATTTTAAGTTTACTGAAATTCAAAGTACATCAAACTCATCTATTTAATAACTAATTAGCTCATTTAGATGCACAAGTGGGGTGACTGACAAAGATTCTCTACATGACCACACTAATCAGGCTCATTGAGCTCTCTTTTTGATTAGGCCTCAAACCCTGGGCCCCTGAGTCCTTGTTGGTGGAGCCCAGTTGTAGCAAGAATCCTGCTAAGTCAGTTTAGCTAGAATCTCCCCTCCTCCATATCTGATCACCTGGGGTATCTAATCAGGTTCCTCATCTTCCACCACCCCCCAGGTAATGCTTGATCACCCTGGCCTGCCTTCAGCAAGAATCCTGTTAACATCAGTTTAGCCGGAAAGTCACCTTACTAATTTTCCATCTGCTGACCCCCTACATTGCCCCTTGGCTATAAATTCCCACTTTCCCTTATTGTATTCCGAATTGAGTCCAATTCTGTACTGAGGTCTCTGTTCCGCTATTGCAATAGTTTTTCTTCACAAAATTTGTCTTTACTACTTTTACTACTCTCCAGCTCTGGTTTTTCTTTGACAGTTCCATGGCTTCCGGATGGTATGTTTTGGTGTTTGTTTGAATATCTTCATTTTAAAGTATCACCATTGGCCATAATGTTGGGTTTACTGAAATTCAAAGTATGTAAAGTTCACTCAATTAACTAATAAACTAATTTAGCTTGTATCTATTGAGTATCAGTTAAGTGGCTCAGAAAGTTGAACAATAACTTAATCCTACAATTAAAGGTATATTATGTACGTTCTTTAATTAGGCTGCTGGGGTCTACAAAGATATACTGGACACAGAATATTACTATAGGCACATTCATATTCTTTCCAAAGGAATTTTCTTCCAAGATGAATTACTTTCTTATTTTCAATTAAACATTCTTAGTATTGACCTGTCATTCATTTTCAAAAGCTGAAATATTAATCTTATACAACATATCAATATAAATTGCCTAAGGACTCAATATTTAGAATTCATGTTTAATCAGACTTCTCAGATCTATTACTTCCTAATTATATCATGGCACAACAGGGTAAACGTTTATTGCATAAAATAAGCATGTATAAATTATATCTCGAACTACAGAAAGGATAGTCTTCATATCTCTATGTTCCACTACAGCAATTAAACAAAATTTGATTCTGGGAATGGCTTTTGAGGGATTTTATTATTTATTTGGCTCTTCCTTTTTTCCCCTCCCCTCTCTTTTCCCGCCTTAGGGAAAGGAGCAGGATTCAAAACACCAGGATTTTCCTGTAACTAACAAATGTCGAACATGGCTTTCTTTACCATTTTGAAAAAGTTAATTCTAATTTATTTTATTAATTTTGTAAGGAGAAATTACTTTAACTTTTCCTATAAATGCTGTCCTTCCTTGAAACAGGTGTCTTAAAGTCATTAATTTAACTAAATACTTAACAATCAGAATAACTCCAATGAGGGCTTGTTTTACGATTGGGTTCTTAAACTCGTTTCAAATGCTAATAAAAAACTTATAGCATTCTTATGTAATTTACCATTCTCCCTAATCTTTTCTGCTACAAGGCACTTAAATTTGCTGGCATTCAAACACCACACACACACACACAAACACACACACACAGGAGCCCCTTCCCCCATCACATGATTACAACTCAAAAGATTAAGTCTTTCTTTAATTGTCTGGGCAAAGATTTGCCTTTTCTCACCCAACATGTTCAAATCCTGCAGAGCTACTAGATTGTGTGGAGCAACTTCTGACCTACTGACATCTTAGAAGAAAACTTTTAAATTTTTACTTCAAAAGTAAGTTATCTTTTTTTTTTCTACTACATAGCCTAATCAGGAAAATCAGGTAAGGCTTTCTGTGAAAAAGGATTAGAAGTTCCATAATGTGCCATGTTTTGAAGGCTACCTCGTTAACTTTGGGAGTAGTTTGTCTGGCATTTAATTGTGCTTGGTAGTGGACACACAGATTAAGGATTAGGAATTTCTTTACCCTTAAGGATCTCCAGTCTGTGCAAAATTTACCAGAGGAAGACACTGACAAAGTTAATACAAAAAGAGAAGACGAGGGGCCGGCCCCATGGCTGAGTGGTTAAGTTCGCACGCTCTGCTTTGGTGGCCCAGGGTTTTGCCGGTTCAGATCCTGGGGGCAGACATGGCACTGCTCATCAGGCCATGTTGAGGCGGCATCCCACATG